>NC_079468.1:3939393-4242424 GCF_026250575.1 Diorhabda carinulata
CTCATGATCTTTTTGTTTACACTTCACATTTTTCGAAATGATTCATCAAAAAAAGTACGAGCCGAATGTAATTTAATTTTCCGGATAAACAACTTTCTCAATCTCAATGATAACATTGAACAAGATAACATGCAATATGTCTAGATCATAAGCATGCGCAGATGAAGCTCAGCTGATTGATTCCTGTAAAATCTCGCAATTATAATTAATTATATCTGTTTAATTTTTTTCATGTTTACTTCAACTCTCGAAAGTTTGCAGCCACCCAGAAGAAGAAAGTGTTAACCATAGATTCTGGTACCTATGATATCATGTCAAACAACATAAAATTTATCATATTAAACAATATTTCGACATTGCAACAAACTGATTTATGAGGACTAGTTGTTTCATTATAAAGCATCAATTCAATCATTTAAAAATGAAAAGAATTCTAAAACAGAAATGCATAAAATAAAAATCACAGTCCTTTCTGAAAATACTGAGGTTCAATTTTCTCATGAACTTTGTTGATGTAAACAAAATCTCGCATTTGTAGAACAAAGGAAAGTTGTAAGTGTGTAGTATTAGTACTGTCAGTACCTATTAGTAATATCTAAAAAATCATATTAAAACAACTTAGAGTCTTTTTCCAAGTGTAGGGCTTAGCAAATTGATGAGAAATGTGGTGTTTATTATAGTAAAATATTACATAACACACTGTTTACTATCACTAAATTATTACTCACAATTACACTGTTTCGATAAGTAAGTTAACATTTTCAGAGTCAAAGATAAATGTTACTACAAATATTAAACAATTCACTTAATTTTTAAAACTGAAATCATCCATATAGTTTCTGTACTTCACAAATATATTAATATAATAAAAAATGTACACAAAAAGGTCCTTGTAATTATATTAGTACCTCAATATTTACATTAATATTTTTAGTTAAAATAACTTGGGAGAAATAATTCTGTTTAAACTATACCAGGTATAAAAAAAGGTATAAATTGCAACATATCATTCATTTACTGTATTCAAAACCACTTTTATTTATTCTAGTTCGCAATAAAAATAAATGTGTACTGATTGTACAATACCGAATATAAAAAACGCCGACGATTTAGTATTTCATTTGAAAACTTGATAATTACCCAGATTTGATAATACAAAATGATTTGCTAGTTGATTAACACTAAGCTTCCCATTGTGGAACGATTCTTTCTATAGTAGGTACCTATTTCTTCACGTAAATTTTAAAACTGTTTTTATACCGATATTAACAGGGGATGTAATGATAAGGGTATATTATATTAAATTGGTGAATAGTTATGTCAAAAATAAGATTAGCCGGTTTTATTATAAAAATTAATAGTCATACAGCATTGACATTATAAAAATGGTGGATAAAGGGATAAAGCTCTTATGTAACATGTAAATGAAAATCTAAAATGTAATATTAAACAGCTATTAATACATCGAATCATACCCATGAGAAATATTTGCAAACTATAAAGATAATGATAGGCGTATTTGAAATATAATTATAAATTATTTAAAATGTTTACCTTATTTCGGATTAAAAATACTGGTTAGAATGGAATTACTATTAAATTCGCACGTGACAACCGGCACACAATTTAGTATAAAAAAATTGCAAATTATGAAAGACGTAAGTATTTAACAGGAAAAGGTCAACCACAATGCCAAAATGATGATCGGAATCAACAATCGAACAATTCAACGACGTTTCCTTATATAGCATTTATAGTGATGGGATACGCATTTCGTTTAATCTGCGCTCTAAAACTGTGAGTAAGATAAAGAGAGAATAGCTTATCGCGCAGTACTATGATTATTTTTTGTTGACCGAAGCATTTTTTAGCGTTTACCTTTTGTCAAACGCTGACGTATATAATTAATAATTTTATTATCATGAGATGCCTTGAGATAAGTATTAACTATATTTAGACTAAATTACGCATGGGTTTGTCCAGCACTAATTTGTAAAACGGATATACTCTTAAAGATTTAATTTCCGGTTGTCTATATATAGGTAAATCATTAATTAATAAGAAATTGGTAAATCATTATAGAGATAAATTCAACGTGAATACAATGTTGCCGGAGTTATTGATATCTGAAATTTATTTTTGATAATTAATTGTTATTACTACTACAAATATTTTGCATTTATAATAAAAAAATCCTAAAGCATGTCGGTATAGAATTCAAAGTAGAAAATAAAACTCACTGAGGCAGTTCTAATCATCGCTTTCATTTGAATTTTGAGATGTTTAAGTGTTTCTTCTGTAGACCCACACACCACTTTCAATACTTTTTATTGAACTACACGACCGGTTTGACTTTATCGGAAGATTGAACTAGAGGTTAAATCGCTTATCTGAAGTGGAATTTCTTTTTTTGTTTATTGATGATATGCTTCACTTCTAATACAGATAGTAATGTTATGATTATCACAGATAAAATATTTTGAACAAACTACGGTACAGTCAAAAGATTAAACTATAATTTGAACTATACCCATAACAAGTTATTCCATAACGATATTTATAAAGAATACATTGACGGAGCAAAACGTGGTAGTTGAAGATTTTTTAAACAAGAAAATAAAATATATAACATTTATAATATTGTTGATTCAAGAGCTCTAGTTTCTCGTTTTAAAAATTATAATTATGTAAAAATGAAATCTTCATATGATTACGATACATGAACCTCAGAATTTGTTGACATTTTTAAATGGATAAAAAATGTCTGCGACGTAAATTTGGATCTGTCAAAAGGTGTAGAGATTTACTGTTGAAATCAAAGATGTCACAATAGTGCATCTTGAAGAAGGTATATTAATTCTTATGTAAAGATGTTGGATATTAAATTCACTACTACAGTGTATGAAATGAAAATTCAATAAATAAACTTATGCTTATACTTTCCTATTTATAATAATCTCTTTGTAAGTCTCGATGTAAATTTGAATCATTCGAATCGTAATGTAGATCGTGTCTTTATAGAAGGTGTACAGATTCATTGTTTCGCTATTATAAAAAAGATGTCGCAAGTGTGCATTTTCGGGAAAGTAAATTAATAGAAATGTATTAAAATGTGTTGAATATTGATTTTATTACTTCAGTATATGAAGATAAAATTAAAAAATGAACTTATTCTTTGTTCATAAGTATTTTCACCAATATATAATAATTTGTAAAGCATTTTAAATGGATAAAAAATGTCTTCTGTTGTAAATTCAACTCTGTTGAACTACAGTGTATTTATCGAACTAGTACAGAATTGTTTCACTATTATAACAGAGAGAACACTACTATGCATCTTGAAAAAATTAAATTGGTACAAACTTATTCAAAAGTGTTAAATATTAATTTTACTGCTTCATTGCAGGAAATGGAAATTAAATATTTGAACTTATGTTTTATTCACAAATCTTTCTTTTCTGTAAATGATAACTTGTTAAACTTTTTAAGTGGATGAAAAATGGCTTCAGATTTTAACTCAACTTTGTTAATAGTGTAGAACGTGTACTTATCGAAGGTGTAGAGATTAACTGTTTCGCCATCGCAACGTAGATGACACTAGTATATATATTAAATAAAATAAAATGGATGCAATGGTATTTATTTATGTTAACCAAAAATTTTATCACTTTAATATATAAAGTTATAGCTATACTTTCTTTCTTCTATATAAATACATTGTTAATTTGTTGAGCTGTTTAAATGAATAAGAAACGTTTCCTGATGCGAATTTGAATCTGTCAAACCACAGTATAGAAATCTTCATTTACAAAGTTCTCAGTTCTACTAGTATAACACAGATGGTACTAGTAGAAAGTTACAAAGTGAAATATAAGGATGAAAACTGTAGAGAATTTTATTAATTAGAGATAGTTCTGCTATCATAATATAGGTGGTACTAGTATGAAGTTTGATGAAAGTAGAATGGACATTTATGGTATTTATATGTGTAAATTATTAGTATATGAAATGAAAGTTTTATACGTTAATCTTTTTTTGATGGGAACCTCTTTTTAACGTACATCTAATCTATTACTTCATTCAGCTTTTTAAGTGGATACAAAATAATTTGACACATTTCAAAATACGATACTACATTAACTAACAATTTTTGAAAATAAGTTGTGATTATAAAAACGAATACAACTACTTTCCTATTAATAATACTCTGTTTTGAGCGGTAATTTTTATAAATATAAATGTATATATTAGAAACAAGGTCAACGTTTACGCCCCAATTACCGGAAGACCGTTCTTGTAGTATTTACTTTGATTAAATTGAATTTGGCAGCGACTGAGTTTTTTTAAATCCAAATTAAAGTGTTGTTAGTCAAAAAAACAATTCAAACCGATCATAAAGAAGTTAATGGTCTGTTTTTTGCCGTGATTTACGCTCTTCCTAATGGTTGTTGCTGTCGCACTAATTGAATGCTGCTTCTGTTTGGGGAGAATTAGCATTTTCAGTACAGGAGCGTAGATATCTATATATATATATATATATATATATATATATATATATATATATATATATATATATATATATATATATATATATATATATATTAATTGAAACATCCCAAGGAACAAAATTCAAAGAATATAAATATTAATTAATATAAATTACGTTTAATTTGAGAAATTACAATAAAAAATCTTGTTTTTTATGTTTTCTTTTATGCTATTATATATACATGTGTCCTTTAGTACGAAATTTGACATAAATTGAAACAGAAATATAGAAATAAGTTTGTCTCTTATCATTATTACGTCGTTATATTTAGGGCGATATTATCTACTCGCCAACATTGTAAAAATTTAACGAGGTTTGGCAAATGCCTTAATTCCCGCAAGAATCCTAGTTAAAAACAATGTAGATATAAACATAAAGCGACAACCGACCCAATTCCTCTATGGCTATAAAAGGAAATGAAAATTACCCTCATTTCGTTCTCTCTTACTCGACAAGACATTTCTTCTTATCACGTTTTCTAGTTCCGAGAATAATTTGCAAACCTCGGGAAGCAAAAAACTCAGTGTAGATTTATAAGCCAATACAAATAAGTGGAAATTCGATAGATAGGAATCGGTAATGAGCTTACTTCAGTCATATAGAAACCTGAATACGTTGATTTTTATCATGAAACGAGATTAAAATTTGAACCGTATCAATTTTCGATGAAAGTACTTAACAAATCGAAGCACAGGGTTTTACAAGAACTCACTAGTGTTGTAAATTGTCTTGTCTTGAGTTCGATAGTGGCTAGTGGATCTAGAGGCTGAAGATCTCTGAAGAAATGGGGCTGGATCATTACAAACATTGGTTGGTACCAGAAATAAAGCCTCAGAATATACTGGTCAGAGGCTTGTCTTTGTAAACCAGATGATTGAGCGCTTCCCAACGTTTAACAACATCTTATTTTAGGATTAAGCTAATTTTCATCTTAATGGAAACATCATCAAGTGAATATGCTGATACTGGAGTGCTACCAATACAAAACACAAACCCATACATTCGCCTAATGTGACAGTATGGACTGAGATGTCAGCGCTAGGAATTAGAGGCACTTGCGAAGATATTCCCAGAAGTACATGGCCCGACCTAGAGATGGCGGTAGTTAAAAAAATACCATTGTATTGGGAAGCATTTCTTTCAATTTTGAAGAAGCTACGTTGAACCCAGAATAAGATCTCAGCCACGAGCTGGTGACATTTTTCATGGCAAATTGATCCCCAGGGGAGGTGACATAAGTTGGACTCCATGCAGTCCTGATTTAACACCTATGGACTTGTGGCAATTTTAATACTCGATTATATGAATGCCGTAGGCGCAATGATTCATATTTGGATGATGTTGGAAGATATGAATTTCGCAACAATGTATTTTATTATGTAACAAACATTTTTTCAATAAACTCGTTACTTTTCTTAAAAAAAAGTTTTTAAAATATGAACTTTCTTTTGAGACACCGTGTATAAAGCGATGTTTTAGCAGCCATAGCTGGACAACAATTTGTTGTCGTAGTGAACAAATCGGGACACTAGAAAGTGTATTTAAATAAATTGGTGTTGGGTGTGCACGTAAATATTAGTGAATAGTTAACTGTGTAAGTGTAAGAAATAATGTTTAAATCAATTAAATAAGTAAGATAAACTGTTAGTATTAATGAATCCCAACGTTTACATAAATCGGTAGAACATATTAATAATTTCCAAATCTCTATTTCACGATTTCGATTCCTTTCACAATCTCAAAAATAGTTAGTTCTATTGGAGTAAATTCGGGTCGGAAGCGCTAAACAAACGACGTTGAATGCCAACTAAGAAAATAGCGTCATCCTCCGGGGTGCCATCTCGATGCCGATTTGATGGTTCTCACAACAAAGCACCTAGAAGTAAGCTATAGATGCATAGTCCTCTTCATCTTATCCTTCGCTTTAGCACGGAGGACTATTACAATACAGAAAGCTGTGACCAGGAAGGACCTTTCCGCAATCATTACCGCTATTGTCGATTTTCTTATTGATGGTATAGGGGTAGACAGCGACGTAGCAAACCCGAAATTACATCAGTATTTTTTAAATTATCTATTTTCAATTTTTATTATAAAATTAACATGATAAGCTATACGGGGTGGAACAGCCGAACGGAATAAAATCCTTGATAAATAGATAAGGGGGTGTTTTTTTTACCAAGAAATTATACAGGGTTCGTTATGTGTCAACTTTCTTATTTTAACAGCAATCCACTGTGTATTTATTTATTTTTTAGATTCTTAAATATTGAGTGTTTTCAGTTTGATTATAAAAGTTCACATTGAAAAAAGAAAATGGCGGAGACGGTTTGGTATGTAAGATGGAGTGAGGACTCCATATCTGGAATATAAAAGCTATCGGAGCTATGCCAAAATGATTTTTTTGGATCATTATAATGTACACTGGGTTTATCGAACAATTTATAAAGGTGCTTGACATTGCTTGAACTGAGATTCTGGGTTAGAATCTAAAATCTAAAAAAAAACAAATTTTCAGGTTAGGTTGGATTAGATTAGTTTAGGTTAGGTTCAGTTAGGTTACATTAAGTTAGGTTAGCTTAGGTGCAGTGAGGTTAAGTTAGGCTAGGTTAGGTTATTTCAAGCAATTTCTTTTCATTTTATATGCCATAACTCCGCCTTTTTTTATTTCCGTTATGAATGGTTGCATATTTTGAGCTCTCACCCCCCGCCCAACCTATATACCAACTTCCGTCACTGGCATGATACGGAATTTTATTTCACATAGTCTCTACTCAATACTCATTTCCCATTTAGCTCTTGATATTGAGAAAACTATTCCAGCGTTCCCTTTTATTGGTATTAACGTAAAAACAAATTGAAAAAGATTTTCGTTTTTATTAGTTTGAAACTGATAGCATTAGCAACTTGTTTTCTGCTTTGGCACCAACAGCGCTCTGAGCTAAATTTTACGGGGCCTTTTAACTGCTAATCAAACCTATACAAAACAAGGCGAAGGATTTTCAAATAACCACTTATTCAAAAAAACTAATATAATTTGACCTTCTATGGGCGAAATCTTTTATTAAGTTATCAAAGTCGATGTTTTTAACAATATCGTTTTCGACTGACAAAGCTGGTAAGTTTTTCAAACTAAATTGCAATCGTAGATAAATTTTTATCAGCTCAAGCTTAGAAAAACTCTTCTCTTTGGGTAACAGTAACAGAGATAAGCGTAAACTTGTTCAACACATAGCATACAACCATCTATATCTGGGTTAGTATCTGCAGTTAGTTTCAATTGGAGATTACCACTGAGTTAGGTTTTTCCAGAATCTGTTTTTATACCAAACTACTCCCCAATTATTTGCTTTTTTTTTACTGAAATTGTAGTGTCTGAAAGACAGTTGGAAAATTCAAACTCGAATGTTTTTTCCGGACAAGTTTTAGGCTCATTACTGGTATTTCTATCAGCCTGACGCTTGACACGATAAATTTTGAAAACAAATTCAATTTCGAGTTTTTCAGTTAAAATCGCGCTTTGAAAGCCTGTTTTCTATCCTTTCTGTGCATTTACCGATATTTGTTGATTTTAGAAATTTAATAACTATATTTATTTGAAAAGTATGTCGTACCAAGCAACCAATGAAACTAAAAAGCTGAAACTTTTCGGCTAAAGTAGACGCCTCATGAAAGGTCTGTGTTTCAATGGCCAAAGTAATTAAATTGATAATTGATAATTATTTCAAGAGCTCTAATATGCACAGTAGTTTTCCGTCATTTCAAATACAATTTTCGTTATAATAAAGGAAATAAAATTTTTTTTGAATCAGAGTTTATCTGTAGTCGCTGATTTCCATTGTTCTTGAGCAGCTCTCTTTCCCTGTTGAAAGGAAATCGATAAAATGATCTTCTATAGTAGGAAATGCTTGTTAAAGTGAAATGCTTGCATTGCAGTGTTGCTAATATAACGAATTTTCAAGCAAGTAAGTCTTGCTCAAATATTTTGCCAGCAGCACCGCTACTGTACATGTCAGTATGTATCTATTTGGAGTCTCATACACACTGCTACCTAAAGGATCTAGAGTGTCCCTCTTTCTTGCTGCAATACTGGAGAAACCAGTGTTCACAGATGATCCATCAACCCCACTCCTTTTAAAAAGTTTGGGATGGCTTACAATGCTAGAGATCTTCGTCTTTTACTTCACACGCAAGCAGATGTAGTGCTCTGCAGTTCCTTAGTTTGTCACACTTCTAGAGAATGTGGATAGAGGTTTCGTCCTCTATGTAACAAAATTCGCGTGCCGCATTATCTGCTTGGTCTAGCGTCTTCAGGTGTTTGTTGAGGCGACTGTGCCCCGATAGGGCTTTCCCAAAAGAGTCTTTGCCTGTCTCAGCTCCCTGTAGGTTGTCCCAACAATTGGTTTTGATTGTATCTACCTTCTTTTCCAATGCTTTTTCCATTGTTCTGTAGCTGATACCATAGAAGGGTACCAGTCCCATGGGAACCGGAATCCATTGTAGGATAATTTTATTATACTTGACTAGCTTGTTTAATGTTTCTAAGCAATCCCAAACGAGTTTGGATTTCATGATAATGGAGCTGAGAACTCTGATGGATAATTGATTATCGAACAGGATGATGATCTCCTGTTTGGCATAGTTCCTTTCTAGATTGAACTAAACACATTTTTCAATTGCATGTATTTCTGCTTGAAAAATTCTTGGTGCGCTGCCCAGGCTTTCAGAGTGTTTGGTTCTGGACCCGGACACTCCTATTCCAGTTCCGTCTGATGTTTTTGTGTATGACAGTAGTGATCAGTGCTACTGTCGTTTGAATTTCGTTAACTTTAAGCAAAAAATATGTTTCATTAAGCAGAAATGCTAAAAAACATTTTTGGAATTGATTGATTATGAAAATCACACACAGAAACAACTGGAAGTTGCTTGCTTATTTCACAAAAAATAGAAAAGTGAGCTTGGTTATGTAAGACAGTCAACGTGTTGAGTATTTCCAATAACTAACATCATTTAGGTTTATTTGTTCGATTCAAAACACATTCTAGAAAATTGTTTTAAAATATAACCAGCTTTTACCCGCGGCTTTGCTCGCTCGAGTCCATTAAATAAGTATCAGAAATCATTATAATAGAAAAGAACGAACTCAGTAAATATATTAGAACCTGAGATATAGGACTTTGAATGTAGAAAAATTTTCAAAAACCTACAAAAATCCATAACTCCATATTGAATGTCTGCGCCTAGCTCCTCTCCAACTCAACCGATTTAAGTGTTCAAAAACTCAAAAGAAAGAGGATGTTTCAGCGAGTGTTCTTAAACCAAAACGAACTCTGTAGCTATATTAGAACCTGAGATATAGATCTTTGAATGTAGAAAAATTGCCAAAAACCTACAAAAATCCATAACTCCACATTGAATGTCCGCGCCTACCTCCTCTCCAACTCAACCGATTTAAGTGTTCAAAAACTCAAAAGAAAGAAAGTGTTTCAGCGAGTGTTCTTAAACCAAAACGAAGTCTCTATTTTGAATAGAACCTGAGATATTGAGGATAGAACGTGTGTATGTGAAAAACTCCCATAAGTAATGTACAGGGGGAAATCACATTTGAGTATAACTTGAGAATGATGAAAATTAGATGAAACCCGATGGTTGATGGCTGATCTGTGCATCAATACCTTTCATCGAAAAAAAAAAAATTAAGCAAATCGGTTGGGTAGAACGTCTGAACGGACTCGGAATGGAAATCATCAATTTTTTTAATATATAAGATTGTTGATCGATAAGGCACTTCACTCGAGCATGTCTAATTAATAGATGCTATTTCTAACAACATATTGTAAATCTAGACAAAATACAAATTTCGGTAACGTTCGAAATAGTTTTAGTATGACTTTATACGAAATCCGACAATCAATATTGTAGGATATTCATTCGGTTTTACTCAACCGCAATCCACACACCGATGACTATGTTGTAAACAGAAAGCTTATAATTAATCCATTGTTTATCTCCATAGAATCGGTGTTATAGGAACCGATACAAGTTTATATGTCGATTTGGAATAGAATAACTTTTTGTTTATACGAAAAAAAATTTTTAGTATTGTTGTTTTTAGTTATTTGAGACCGTTTTGAAGAAATACGATTATTTTGTTGCGCTTGTTACCAGTTTGATTTCGGATATTTCAATTAATATATTTATTCACATCATCCCAAAGGCCAATACAGAAAGATATGTGTAAAATTTTGATTAATATTTAAAAATTATACATAATGATCAAACAAAAAATTTCGGATACGAGTTTTTTTGTCTTTTTTGAGAAAATTTACCATTGTGATGGTAATTTTTTTTACACCATCATAAAGTAGAGATTTCGACAAAGAAAAAACTCACCGACTTCTTAAATAAATGCTGATAGTTTGAAGGGCGAATTTTCTATTGATATAATTTGTCGATATAAAATCAAAATAAAGTGGAGAAATAAATATTTCAAATCAAATAAATTACATTGTATTTGGAACATGAAAAGGTAAGTTCTCACCAAATTCCTTGAAAAAAAAATGTTTTTTTGTAAAAGATAAAAATAAAAAACGAAAAACTTCAATTTTTCACATAAATTTTGAGGTTATGTGAAAAAAGTGTGAATACAAAAGTTGTGAATCTTTTTATTACCTACAACTTTGCTCAGTTGCTTTCTAGGATTACTACGATAAGGTCGTATTCTAGGAATAAAGGACTACTGTGCAGTCGGTCACTGTTTTCTTCGAAAACACATCGATTCACGGAGGATCGCCTACAGCGATGCAAACTCTCGCTTTAAAAGAAGTATTTTCAGCGATTTGTGGTGTTTCAGTGCCCTACAGTTCAAGCTTCTCAGAAAGGCTTCTTTGGGGCCTTTTTTGTTATTCAACTGGCCCTTTTGGGGCTTATTTATAGTCGCCTTTTTCGGGGCCAAGTAAGTGTTCAAGGATACTACTTATGTTCAGGTGAATATTATTTTCATTTCTATTTTAACTACTAGCAAGGGATTCTTTAACCGGGGAGAAAACTCCCTCCGGCAGTTAGACCGCTGTCAGCTTTGAGAGCCAAATCCCAGTAAAGTATTAACAAACGGAGTTCAATTATCGAATTCCCTGAAAATTTCATTTAATTTTTCATTGTTTCTCATTCTCCCAAAATGCTTAGAGTAGCCCGCTCTTTGATACAAACCTCCATAGAGGAGTTCCTCCTCTTCCCACTAAACCCACTCCCTCAACGGACAACGTCAACTACGCGAGAATCCTTCAAAACCTTACACAAAAATACTCTTATTAGGAAGAGAAACTTAAAAAGGCTACCGATTATTTATTTCCAAATTTTAGAAAGAAATTCTCCCCAAAATAGCAGAAATTCATCTCCTGTATCCTCCGATAGATCCTCTCCGTCTAGAGTCTAGAAATCCCAAATATCTGCCTCCCCTAAATCCTCGCAGGTGGATCATATACGTCTTGGTGCTATCCCAAAAAGAAATATTCCTTCCCAAAAAACCCACTCTACAAGCCGAAAACTACAAATCCAATCCAATCCAATACACCCCTAAATTCCAGAAACTCCAAACACTTACACAAACCAAGCCTCCCCAACAACAACACTGTATCACCTCCCAATAACCCTCAATCCAAACCGTTAATTTGAGGAATCTTCCTCAACAATACGCCTCCCAAAGGGAGCTCTACAATCTCCTCAGCACTCAAGAGGTGTTGAGGGGACACTCCAAACCCATCTGTCCCACTTGTGGTGCATCGGACCACAAATCCGATAAATCAAATTCCTCTAACTGTAAAAATTGCGCTTTCCACCTCCGTTGTTCGAAAAGGATGAAACCCCAAAAGTCTCCCAGGAAACTGCCGCAGTCACCCTGGAAAAACTCACCCTACGACTTCACAACTGACACCAAAATCCTTATTGAAATCATGGCAACTACCATCATGAATGTCATCACCACTTCTCGCGTCCTAGTAGCCGAAACGCAGCAACGCCTCATTCCCCCTTGTTACGGATACTAGCGGCGTGGGTAACCGCCTCCATTTCCCTTTTAGCCAAAAGCCAAGTACCTCTCACTGGTGATACTAAAACCAACATTACCAGCAGACTTCTCGCCGGTTCTTCCAAATCCGTCAGATAAAATTTGACCTCCCACTACCATTCCACATATTCTTCGTCGATCGTCGGCGTTGCAGGTTTTCTGCAGTCTCCCTGCAACCTGGTAAACCGATTCACCAGCCAAGTGGCCGGCAATAGGGAATAACGTAGCAGCAGCTTCACATTTAAAATCAAATAAAAATTTTTTCCAAAAAATAAAAACGTTTCTGCTTGCAAGTTTTCGAGTTCTTCTAGCCAAAAATCCTCCGCTTCTCCTCCTCCTGGAAAGCTGGCAAACACAGCCCCACGCATTCACCACAACCCCCTGCCCTACAAAGGAAAAGAATTCCTATATCAGGGTCCACTCCAACAAACCCTCCAAAATTTTCATTATCCTACCAAACTCTCTCTCTCTCACACCTACAACTTTGCTATTCAACTTTTCCCCATAAACCGTTTTTTACCCTTAACAAATCACCCTATTACCCTTCCCGACCTCAGATCGTGCGTAAATTATTTTCCTTTCATTTTTATAATATTATCCTACTCCTTTTCCAAAGGGCTGTAACCTATTATTGTTTTTTTTTCTTTTTACCATATTTAAAGGCTTCTAGCCTGTTCTAATACATTAAATCCTGAGTAATTTTTGGAGTAGATTTTAATAATTTTTTATCCCCCAAAATCAACTTCAACCATTAAACAAAAAATTAACCAAAATTAACATATTATACTTGTGTTTGGATTAGAAATTTGAATATTCATTTTTTTAGCCCAATTTTCTTGTACTATTAGTATTGTTAAATAGATGTTCCTCCCATTGTTATTATAACATAAAATGGAACAATTGTAACAAAAGCTAGTCCCATTTGCGGTTGAAACAAAAATCGTGACGGTAACGCCACAAATTTCCAGCAAACAAAGAAAGTTTTTTTTACAAACATGAAAATAAGTAATCCATTTTTCATTCTCTAGAGTATCAAACTGTCGCTTCAGCTTTGTTTTAGATTGATGAAACTGCGACGGATGTTTTATGAAAGGGGGATTTTATTATCGTTAAATATGAATATACATGTACTTTTATTCTAATTTAAAAATACATAATTTCAGAAAAATATGTAACGCTTTGTTACTACTTCTGTTAGTTTCACCTGTATATTTGTAATTGATTTTTCAAGAGTTACCGAGATGAATCTGTTGATCCTATAAATTGTGGAAAGTAAGATTAGGAAAAAGAAGAAAATGGATGTCACTTGTCGCTTGTCAATAGATGGAGGGAAGTTATAGTTGCGTTCGGTAATGTTGTTCGGGAAACAAACCGAACAGAGATCGATTTGTATCAAGAGATCATTGGTCGTACATATTGATTGTGGTGATTACCGAACAATAAGAAGCGAATAAAGAAAAAAAAACGTACCAAAGCTGGCTATCAATTCATGACATCTGGAGATGGTATTATACAGAGTTAATTTTTATGCATAATGAATAAGACTATTTATTAAATATATACAAAAACAACACAAGTATAAACAACTGGCGAATAAAATTAGTAATCGATAAACATTTGAATATAGAATGTCAAGATTCGGAGCAAAGAGAGTGTTTAAAAATTTATATAACCGAGCAGTGAGATTGAATTTGAGTGGATTCTCGAACGATACCAAATAGTCAGAGTGTTCAGATGTACATAGCCGAAGGCAGTACAAACCAGCTGATGCCCAATTAAAAATGGTCGCTGTGGGATAAACAAATGCTTGTGACGTAAAGTTCTGTATAGTTTGTGAGATTATTAGACCTTATTATTTCCAGTTTTATTGTGAAATGGCTTTTCAACGAGCTGCTTCTTGAAAAAGTGCGGAACGTGGTTTTGTTGTTTTTTTTTTTAATATGCAAAGTTGTGCTTGGTGTAGATAAGTGGTGAATTTGTTTGAAAAGCAAATATATTTAAAATTTGTGGAAAATGAGCAGGATTCTTAGTAAAATTTTTTTTATCTAATGAGAAGGGTTCAACTCTATCTACAGCTATAAATATGTACTTGTACCTTTCAGTTGCCCCTCGTTCATAACTTTGCAGCTAATGTTTAATTATCTTGAACGCAATAGTGGGAATTATCGTCTAAAAAAGTACAAAACAACACAAGTGTTCAAAATTTTGTAAATTTCTTGGAAGCTTACTTGCAGGCTGAGGAAAAAAACTGCGAAAATACTCAGTTTCAGCTGCATTAAATTCACAGATCTAAACAGTATTTATGCAGTCCTCTTATCGGAAATATTCACTACGGGTAAAACTAACAAAAACTAACACAGGTAGATACGAGGAAATCGACTGTTTACCCCACGGTCTTCATTTTGTTGACCACCCTAACCACTAAAATAAATAGTTAAATAGTGATCAAGAGTACCAGAAATATTATGCTCTAGTCGAGATTTAGGTAACATTGATATAGTTCTACGGTAATTACAGTTTGAATTGATAGAGGTGCAATCGGCTATCAAACAGCTCAAAAACAGAAATAGCCCAGGTCGAGATGGCCCTCATTAACAAGATCGTGTCACATCAGAAAATCTTAGACGATTGGAGAAAGAGTACTACGATTCTCATGTTGAAAAAAAGGACATAAAAAATACCATCTAATCATAGAGGAATCAATTTGCTGCAATCATAGCAACAGGGATTTAGATCGGGAGGGTCGTGCACAGATGCGATCTTCGTCATCAGGCAGATCACAGAAAAATCGATTGAGTACAACAGACCAACGTTTATGTGCTTTATTGATCTAAAAAAAGGCTTCGATCGAGTACAACTAAAAGAAGTAGTACATCTACTATACGATAAACAAATCCCTTATTGAAAACCATTGAAAATATATACATGGACTACAAAATCCTAGCAGTACACAAAGGGATGCTCCAGGGGGACTCCCTAAGCCACTTGCTTTTCAATATCATTATGGACGATATAATGAAGAAAGTAAGAAAGCTAGCGGGCTACCAGATGGGGGACCGAAATATTATAACATTACGTTACACTGATGATGCTGTTCAAGTCGCAAAAAATGAGGATGATCTTCAAAGGCTTTTGCATGTGTTTAACTGCACAGCTAAATCTTTCAATATGTTAATATCTGCGTCCAAAATAAAGTGTATGACCTCATTCAAAACACCGATAAGATGTAAGCTAGTCGTAGACGACCAGATAATTCACCAAGTAGAGAAACCATATGGCGGAATAAACATATCGGAATAGAAGCCAAAATGGAGAATATACAAAGCCACGGTGAGACCCATGATGACCTACACCGCAGAGAAACGGCCAGAAACGCCGAAAACTAAAAGAATAATGGAAACAGAAGAAACAGGATAGGCGGAAAAACCCTACAAGACAGGGAAAGAATTGAGAACATCAGAAGATTGTGCAAAATAGATGACGTCAACGAATGGGTTCTATCAAGAAAGAAAGAATGGAATGAGCACCTAAGTCGTATGGATAACAACAGACTGGTCAAGATAGCGCGTGATAAATCCCCATTGGGCCGAAGGAGTACCCGGAAAAAGGTGGAGCGACAACTTAATACACGGAAGAAGAAGGAGGAAAGCAACACCACCCTGTGATTTCGCGACATGTTTCTTGTTGACGTTTTCTTGTTATAAGAGAACTCGATTTCGGTTAACTAAACCTGGATATTTCTCCGATAAAATTTCCTATATTCGCATCAGCTGTCCATTATATACCTCGGCATTGATAACTCGACCACCTGGAATAATTTCGGTGTACACTAACCTACCAGACACACCAGATTTCTCTTCAATCGACCTCTCTTTGCGAGTGGGTTCTGGTGATTATTTTTTGTCTAATAGAATTAGCTAGTTTTTACAATGTTTATTACTTTTGGGACACCCTCTGTAGGTGCATGTAAATTTAGCGGGTGTGTGTTAACTCAGAGATATATCAGTTCGTTTATAGGTTTGCAAAAGCGTACAATTATATGGACAAGGAAGATCTAGACCACGGAATTGGATTACCCTTTAGTTATTTTATTTTCTCCCCTCGTAGAAAATTCTACTTCTGTTTTTGACAAAATAAGATTTTGTTAATTCATTCTTATATTATTGTAGACCGGCCTAAGTTGTGTACGGCTCAAGGAAATGTTGCAAAGAAGCAAGTGTAAGTTGTTGTATGCCTGGGGAGGTAAATTAAATTGATGAAAGAACTTTCGAGATTCTTGCGGGCACAAACAGAATACAAAAACTTTGAAATACCGTAATTGCGGTTATATACTTTGAAATATTAAAGTTTGATAAAGAATGACGATACACCTAGAGTTAGAAGCAACAACTATTTGATGGATTATAATTTAATTTTTATATTTCGAGATCGTTGCGGCCATGAAGGAAACGCGAAAACTTTGAAATTCCAAAGTTCTTTTGGTGCTTTGTATGTGTATCTGGACGTGTAACCCCGATGAATAATGAAACTACAACATAAAATACCTAATTTTATTTGAAGATTTGATATACCCAGCTGAAGCGATGATACCAACAAGAAATGATGAAGAAAAACTGGGAACAAAGAAAAAAAAATAATCAGGATAATAATGGACCTACTAAAAACTAGTGAAGGGGAATGAAAAACAGATAAATAAGTGAAGAAACCAGCGGCGAAGTTGTAAAAAGTGAAGAAACCAGCGGCGAAGTTGTAAAAAAATCAAAGCTCAACGAGTTTAGAGGTTGGAGCATGAATGAAGAGAAGGAACAAAATCTATAGTATGTAATAGATGCAATAGAATCTCGGTGGTAGCCGCACGCCTAGGACAAAATTGTTAAAAGAGGTCAGAGTCGTCTCTAGCTCACGTAGCGCCCTCTAATACCTAAGCATGTTGAGCAATCTTAAAATGGATATGTACAAACAGCACTTCAAGTTACCACAAACTGTATATGCAGCAAACAAACACCTTGTAAGTACTTGGGTGATTCCGTTCTAACTGTGATTTTTTGTATTCAAAATTTCAAGATTTTAAAATTTAACTTTTCTAACTTTTTTATGCATATTATTCATCTATTTTACTGTAAAAATAAAACTCTAAGAGGAATTTACTACAACTTCAAAGTATCACGAGCAAGACACAAATGTCGGATTTTGAGTTCCACGGTACTGACTCATTTATCCACGGTACTGACATGGTAACTTAAGATATTAAACAACAAGTGCATCAATTTTCCTCAGTTTGATCATAAACATTAGAATTTATAAGGTAATTAGTTTAAATCATTTGTTACGACAAAAAAAATTAATAATTTATCGGTAAATTCTAGGAATGGACATGACACGGTACTGACATGGTAACTTAAGATATTAAACAACAAGTGCATCAATTTTCCTCAGTTTGATCATAAACATTAGAATTTATAAGGTAATTAGTTTAAATCATTTGTTACGACAAAAAAAATTAATAATTTATCGGTAAATTCTAGGAATGGACATGACACGGTACTGACATTCAAGTGATGTAGTATAAGTTTTCTTTAAGTGGCAAGTTATATTGTATAAAAATAATGTTTAAATATCTTAAGAATTATTCAATTAACACAAAATTTTTATTAATTGACTATTAATTAATGACTAGTACAAAAAAACAATACAGGACATTGAATATCACAGTTAGAACGGAATCACCCACTTACATATTCTCAAAAGGTTCAAGTTCAAAAATTTGGCTGGAAACAACTAGATGAGTGTCAACAACTAGATTTGTGTCATCCAATATAGTGAACAAACACTTGTTTTACTTTAGAAGGAAGCCTTTGTTTTTTCTGTCTATTTTAGCGACTTTTACAACATCATCTTCACTATAATTTAGACCTTTTGTCTAACCATAAATAAAACAAATAAAAACAACTTCCAGAGTTCAAAATTAAGCAGCATTTGGAACAATTGACGGTTTTAGTTTAGGATCATGTATACAAGTTATGTAATACAACTTTGTGGTTCTTTGCAAAAAAAGTTTGATTCGAAAACGAAGCTAATCATACCAATGAACATAAAATTATTAATTATTATGGGTTGGAGTAATTTCGGTTTTGTAGTATAAAATTAAACACTTTTTTTAACAAGGAATAGTTTTTAATCAATTATATATTTTCCATTTCACTCAATGACCTTTTGCCACCTTTCTTTCAGCTTCATGATTCCTCGCTCATAAAGTTTTTGGTCCTTATCAGCAAAAAACTGAACCAGGAGCGATTGAAGGTCATCGTCATTTGTGAAAGTTTGACCATTGAAAGAATTCTGCAAACTTCGAAATAAATGGGAATCGGATGATGCCAGATCAGGGCTGTATAAGGAATGTGGCGTCACTGTCACTTCCCATCCAAGCTCCAATAGTTTACCACGAGGAGCCAAATATGTGTGAGGCCTTGCATTATCATAGTGGAACACTAAACCTTTCCGATTTGACAATTTTATCCGTTTTTCTTTGATTGCTTCATATAGTTTCAATAATTGTTGACAGTAAACATCCGAATTGATCTTTTGGTTCCTGGGAAGCAGCTCAAAAACACTTTGTAATCCCACCAAACTGACAGAAAGATCTTTTTTGTTGTTTTTCAGCTTTTGGTGAGGTTTGTGCCGGTTCATCGTGTTTGTTCCATGATCGTTTTCGAACTATGTTACTGTACAGGATCCATTTTTCATCAACAGTGATCATTCTTTTCGAGAAACGGACGGTTTCATTTCGTTTGAGGTACATATCGCAAAATGTACTCTTTTTGTTAAATGAATTTCTTTCAATTAGTGAGGTACCCAAATATAGCAGAAGGCTTCATAACTATGCGCTTCCTTTTTACTAAAACTGGACACATTTATTTAAGAAGAGCTTTAGATGCCTTTATCATAACACGGGGGCATTTTTATTGAAATTGCCGGGCCAGGGGTAGCGCGGTTAGTGCCACTCGGGTGTCCCTGAAATCGCGGCGCCCCGGTGCAACGCGCCTCCTGCACCATAGGTAAAAACGCTTCGGAAAGAGGTGGCAAAAAAGACAGGAAGCAGGAAGTTATAGTGAGAAATAAGCGAGAAAGTGTAGATATGGAGTATGGAACCAAACCTACCTCAATAAGAGGATCTAGAGTGTATTTTAGCGGCGTAACTTCATTAGGAGTGTTAAGCAATTATTATTATTAGCATAAATATGGATATCATTTGAACCAGTTTGAACAGAACAGGGACATTAAAACGAGCTTAAGAAAACCTGCAGAGCCTTCATAGAAATGGCGAATCTAAGAGTCAAAGAAGATAAATCTAAGTTTATGATAATGACTACACCACAAAGGAAAACAGCAACGAGAAGTTTGTCAATACAACTTAACGAAGAAAAGGTAATGAGTTTAGAACAAGTTGAAAGGTATATCTTGAGGTGGTTATCAAGGACGACGGTGACGAGGGAGAAAATCTGGAAGCGAGGATACCGAGAGGAGGTAGACCGTTGGAAGCGTTGAATGGGATAATAAGATTCCAAAAAATCTCCAGAAAGGGGAAGCTACATCTATACAAAAGAATAATAAAACCATCAGTGAACTGTGGAAGCGAAACGTGGATTCCTAACAAAGCTGAGGAAGAGAAGCTAGATATATGGGAAAGAAAAATATTTAGAAGAGATTTATGGTTGAGGAGGATAAATAATGAATTCATTTGAAGAACCAAAACTAAGCAAAATAATAAAATTTAAAAGAATAGAGTTGCTGGGTCACTTAAAGAAAATGCCAGATTTTAGAGCAACAAAACAAATGATGAACATAGACCAAGGAGGAACAAGAAGAAAGTAAAAGATGATACGCAGAGGTGATGGAAGACCTAAGAGTGAGAGGAGTTCAGAACTGGAAAACGAAAGCAAAAAATAGGAAAGAGTAGAAGGGAATCATTCCCATGCTATGGGTCATTTGATCAAAATATGCACAAAATTTTTTTAGATAGATACTAAGCTAAACCTAAATATGAAACGTTTGCTAAAGCTCTACATCTTTCAAAGTTTGTTCAATATATATGCAAACATTTAAAACGATGTATATAATATGCAAAATATGCGTTTTGCATATTTGGGTTCCCTTAATAATTATCATGATTGAATGTAGTCGGTAATAATCTTCACCAAGGAATCAACGCTGCCGCTGTCAATGCGCCATCTACTTGCTTCTCAACTAATTAGTTTGGAATGTTGGGAATATCCACATGTAATAATTATCTCCGATATACAGTTCTCTCTAGTCTACTGGGAATTCCAGGAAACTAATATACCATACTATCTATTGATAGTTAATTCTTCTTATATCCGATTGATTGTTCGGTTAATTCAATTATATTATTCAATTAATCGGTGTTGTTGAATGTGTTTACTGACTAATTAAGAAAATTTCATCAAAATAGTTGGGATAATAGTTAGTTGCATAATTAATCTATTTTTATTTCAAGGACTGTGAAAACTAACGGAGAATTCCGACCAGTAAATCGATATATCTTATATATTAAAAAAATTGATGTTTTCCATTCCGAGTCCGTTCAGGCGTTCTACCCAACCGATTTGCTTAATTTTTTTTTCAATGAAAGGTATTGATGCACAGATCAGCCATCAACCATCGGATTTCATCTAATTTTCACCATTCTCAAGTTATAGGCGCGAACATTCAATGTGGAGTTATGGATTTTTGTAGGTTTTTGGCAATTTTTCTACATTCAAAGATCTATATCTCAGGTTCTAATATAGATACAGAGTTCGTTTTGGTTTAAGAACACTCGCTGAAATACCTTCTTTCTTTCGAGTTTTTGAACACTTAAATCGGTTGAGTTGGAGAGGAGCTAGGCGCGGACATTCAATGTGGAGTTCTGCATTTTTGTAGGTTTTTGGCAATTTTTCTACATTCAAAGATCTATATCTCAGGTTCTAATATGGCTACAGAGTTCGTTTTGGCTTAGGAACGCTCGCTGAAACACCTTCTTTCTTTTGAGTTTTTGAACACTTAAATCGGTTGAGTTGGAGAGGAGCTAGGCGCGGACATTCAATGTGGAGTTATGGATTTTTGTAGGTTTTTGGCAATTTTTCTACATTCAAAGATCTATGTCTCAAGTTCTAATATAGCTACAGAGTTCGTTTTGGTTTAGGAACGCTCGCTGAAACACCTTCTTTCTTTTGAGTTTTTGAACATTTAAATCGGTTGAGATGGAGAGGAGCTAGGCGCGGACATTCAATGTGGAGTTATGGATTTTTGTAGGTTTTTGACAATTTTTATACATTCAAAGATCTATGTCTCAGGTTCTAATATAGCTACAGAGTTCGTTTTGGTTTAGGAACGCTCGCTGAAACACCTTCTTTCTTTTGAGTTTTTGAACACTTAAATCGGTTGAGTTGGAGAGCAGCTAGGCGCGGACATTCAATGTGGAGCTATGGATTTTTGTAGGTTTTTGGCAATTTTTCTACATTCAAAGATCTATATTTCAGGTTCTAATATAGCTACCGAGTTCCTTTGGTTTAAGAGAAATCGCTGAAACACCTTCTTTCTTTTGAGTTTTTGAACACTTAAATCGGTTGAGTTGGAGAGGAGCTAGGCGCGGACATTCAATGTGGAGTTATGGATTTTTGTAGGTTTTTGGCAATTTTTCTACATTCAAAGATCTATGTCTCAAGTTCTAATATAGCTACAGAGTTCGTTTTGGTTTAGGAACGCTCGCTGAAACACCTTCTTTCTTTTGAGTTTTTGAACACTTAAATCGGTTGAGTTGGAGAGCAGCTAGGCGCGGACATTCAATGTGGAGCTATGGATTTTTGTAGGTTTTTGGCAATTTTTCTACATTCAAAGATCTATATTTCAGGTTCTAATATAGCTACCGAGTTCCTTTGGTTTAAAGAAATCGCTGAAACACCTTCTTTCTTTTGAGTTTTTGAACACTTAAATCGGTTGAGTTGGAGAGGAGCTAGGCGCGGACATTCAATGTGGAGTTATGGATTTTTGTAGGTTTTTGGCAATTTTTCTACATTCAAAGATCTATATCTCAGGTTCTAATATAGCTACAGAGTTCGTTTTGGTTTAAGAACACTCGCTGAAACACTTTCTTTCTTTTGAGTTTTTGAACACTTAAATCGGTTGAGCTGGAGAGGAGCTAGGCGCGGACATTCAATGTGGAGTTATGGATTTTTGTAGGTTTTTGACAATTTTTATACATTCAAAGATCTATATCTCAGGTTCTAATATAGCTACAGAGTTCGTTTTGGTTCAAGAACACTCGCTAAAATACCTTCTTTCTTTTGAGTTTTTGAACACTTAAATCGGCTGAGTTGGAGAGGAGCTAGGCGCGGACATTCAATGTGGAGTTATGGATTTTTGTAGGTTTTTGGCAATTTTTCTACATTCAAAGATCTATGTCTCAGGTTCTAATATAGCTACAGCGTTCGTTTTGGTTTAGGAACGCTCGCTGAAACACCTTCTTTCTTTTGAGTTTTTGAACATTTAAATCGGTTGAGCTGGAGAGGAGCTAGGCGCGGACATTCAATGTGGAGTTATGGATTTTTGTAGGTTTTTGACAATTTTTATACATTCAAAGATCTATGTCTCAGGTTCTAATATAGCTACAGAGTTCGTTTTGGTTTAGGAACGCTCGCTGAAACACCTTCTTTCTTTTGAGTTTTTGAACACTTAAATCGGTTGAGTTGGAGAGCAGCTAGTCGCGGACATTCAATGTGGAGTTATGGATTTTTGTAGGTTTTTGGCAATTTTTCTACATTCAAAGATCTTTATCTCAGGTTCTAATATAGCTACAAAGTTGTATGTAGCCCTATCACGTGGGAAATCGTTCAAAAATGTCAAGGTAGAGATTAAACCAAAGGGTCGACGCACAGCCAATGTTGTTTGGAAGGAAGTATTGTGAAATTACATAGTCTATTGTATTATACACAATGTAGAAATGATGGCTGATCTTTTGACCGTGCCCCGATACTTTTTGTATACCTTTGACAACATAAGTTTTGATTGATTTTATCTTATCTAGCTATAATTATCCACATAGTCACTGCTGTGGAGCAGCACTGGTCCGGACTAGTCGAGCTTTAAAAAATTGCTAAATATTATGGAGACCCAATATGAAAACGGCAGATTTAGCGTTTTATATACTTTTTTTAAATATTTGTATATATCTTTTATTTCAAGGATCTTGTTTGTGAAGAATCCTACCAATATCTTAGTGAGCAATTAAACTAAAATTAAAATGAAACAGCAACTGTCGTTTATGAAAACCAATTACAGCTTTGTTTCTAGATCACCAACACAAATAGAGAAATCAATTTTGCCATTAACCGGAAGGGAGAAACTAATAAAACAATGCCAGGCAGGTTTTAAAAATGTCACTGGTAAATCGGAGCGCATAATTTTTAAAAATTACAAAAGTGTGATTGAAAAAAAATGTATATCACAATTTCTTATCCCAGAAGCTAATATTTTATGGGGGAAATTTCACTCAATTCATACATTTTGATCCTGCAATAAGCATTAATTATAAAATCGCCCCTATTATATCAGTTAAAATGGAAAGAAATTTTTCCTTTTATACATTTTTATATTTAGACACGAGACTATTTTTTTTCCTTACTTATTATGGTTACGTCTAGTATTTAAAAAAAATCAAAATGTCTGTTTATATTAAAGCTAATCTATAAATTCATGTACTAGATTTTTTTGCATATTTTCGACATATTTGTTCGTATTTTGGGTTCCCTCACTAATTAGTATCGCCCTCGAAGATAACTAGATTGAATATTATGAAATTCTATATTTGCGTGCATAGAAATCATTAACTTTTGACTTTAATTATATTTTCTTTTCAAATTAGTCATCAGATAAAAAAAATATGTTGTTTGTAAGAAAATTTAATATATTTTCTTTAAACAGGCGAGAAATTAATACTTTTCAGTTTATTTTTAGGTCAGAAAATCTCATTTTGTCGGACCGAGTCAGAAAATTATTGTGTTAGTCCGGTAAAAGCTTTTACCAGACTCATTTTTATTTACTTTCCGGACTATCTTTAATGAAAAAAATAATAAAATAGTTAGTCTAAGATAGTTGTCAATTGGTTTCTATAGTAACCGAGTTTTGTATTAATTGAAACTATAAAATAACTTGACATATTTTGACGTTTAGTTGAAAACGTGACATTTATTATAAAATGATGCATTTGATTGTGTTTATGGTACAACAATGCCCGTTTTAAAAAAATTTTGTACGTAATACGTCCCTGTTGAGTTTTATTGTAGTTTTTCCACTGCAAGGACTAACATAACCAATAGTCGTAAGGTAAAATATGAATTGTTAAGAATTTCCTCGATATATCTATCAATCGTTAAATCTCTTCTTTCGTGAACACCGTCGCCCCTACGAGTGAACGCAGGGTCGGTTCCAGTACTATAGAAATTGCATCCCCAATCATGCAGGAACCACCTCCGCTCTTCAAAGTAGCAAACTGCAAGCAAGCCTTTTGGTCGACTTCCACAGTGTAATTCTTCAGTTGTAATAAATATTAATCGTTGTTAAATAGCTCTAAATTTTATTTATTATTAACAATTGACTAATGACAGTTAAATAAGTGTCATTTGTCAAAAAGCCTACTAAAAGTATACATAAAAAATTAAAACTTGTTTGAAAATACAATAATAATTTGAAACCTCAAATATTTCGGAAACGACTAAAAGTTGCAAGAAAGTATACATAAATTTGCATTATTTTTTACCCATGATTGCATTAAAATAGAAAAAACTGGGTGGTTCTATTTAAAAAATAAAGAAATTTGATATATATATGAAGTGAAACTTTGAACAGTTTTTATACACACCCTGTATAGAAAGAAAAATTTTTTAACATAAATTCAAATACGTCTGACCTTGCTAAAAACAACAGAATAGAAACCATTTTCATATCTTTAAGGGTAAAAAAATAATTTATAAGTGTCTGCAACGGTCAAATTTTTTACAAAAAAATTAATAACTCAAAAAGCATGCATTTTTCGAAATAAGTTTTGAGACAAAAGTATACTAAAATTTCACGTAGATTTCAAAAATTTATTAATATACAGGGCGTTCTATTTAAAATAACAAAGTTACAGTCGAATTCCGGTAGAACTGTAGAAAAGATCGTATCCGAAAACCCAAACCCAGAAACTTTCATGATTTTACTATCAAGTATTTTGTCATATATACAGATAGTTTTAACTCGTTATACGTTCTAGTCTTATTTTTTTTTCGAATATAAAATGAGTTCAATTTCATAGCTACCCGTTTTGGTTTCAGAAATACCGATTTTCGCAAAACTACCCGTTAGAATATACCCTGTTAGGGTGTAGTATGCGTTAAACTAATACATTGAGATTATAAAAAACGAAAAATTTCCGAATTTTTGTTGCAAACGCAATAATTTTAATACTAAATTATATTTAATAATCACCACATAAAGACGAGAAGCACAGTTAATATGAAAAGTTTAATGTGGGCCGATTTCTATGCACGCAAATTTTGAAAATTTTTTCTATGCTAGCCCACGAATTTTTCAGCTCATTTTATATAGTCAAAGAATATAAATAGAAAACAATGTTTTAATGTACAGACATTTATTGATGCCTTGTAATAAAAAGCACTCGAAGTTCTTCGAGCTGTAAAAAGCTGCTGCCCCTTTTATGCAAATTATTGAGGAACATTTATTGCCTCCTATAATTCAGTTTTATTTCGTTGTAAAATCCTTAAAACACTTAACAAAACAAACTAAGGCGGAAAGCTACCGTAGATTGTCCCTCTCACTGGAAATAAATTTAGGAAAGCGATAAAAATCAATCGAAACCCAATAAAAGGCATCAAATCCAAATTCCATTCGCCTCGTAGCAGATAAAACTTTTCTGATTTCACTTATTTCTTATATAGCGTTAATTTTGAATCGGTATTGAAAGTTCAATGAGGCATAGAATTCGATTCTGCATCAACGTGAAAAACACGAAAAACATTTTAAATTAAATATAGGATAGTACACTTGCTATATGATAAGACAACCAAATAATCCCAAATATGAGTCGTAAAATAACAATAAAAAACGTACGAGGTGCGGTTATTAAGTAAAAGTACGCATGCTCCGAAGTTTAGCGACTGTCAGCTGCTTCGGTGTTTCCTGTTTACACCACCATTAGGTGTTATGACTCAAAATGACACTGTCTTATAAAAACTGTCACTGAAACTTATAATTTATTAAAACAGTGTAAGGTGATGAATATTTGTCGCGTCCACCTCTTTGAGTAGTTTGAGATTTTCACGTTCGAATCGCTATTATACGGCAAAAACGTATGAAAATAGTATTTGTGCGATTGCTGCATCTGTAGAATTCTGTCTACGGAAACTTTTAACATGCGAAAAGTATGTGCAAGACCGGTGCCTTATCCCGCACTGTACGTCAAGCCCAGTATAACATCCCAGTGCTAGACTACCCCCCTTAATCGCCGGATCTTGTACCGTGCGACTTCGGCACCTTTCCCAAGGTCAAATCTGTATTAAAAGGGACAAGATTTGAGTCTGTTGGAACTGTGAACTCGTCCTGAAGGAACTCACAGACAAATTCATTGTTTTAAACAATGGAAAATTCGCATGGAGTGACGTAAGGATAGAGGAGTGGTATATATTCAAGGTGATAATAAATAAATAAACAAAATATCAGAATAAAATATTTTATTTCACCATTTTCGTTATTTAATAGCCCCATTCCATATAGTTTAAGATTAAAAGTACAAAATAACAAATGATTATGTCGTCTTGTGAAAAACACTTGTCTCCATTTAAGAACAGACGGGCCTAAAGGGCAGATTCAATTAAAGAAAAGAATTAGAAAAGGGCATGAGAGAAAAAAAGGATTTGAGGTTAGGATCTTTGAGCGTGTTATATTAAAGTTGCCGTGGAGAGAATTGCACTCATAGAGGAGTTTTAGTGAGTGAGTCCCAAATGGAAAGAAGTTTACTTTAAAGTTCTTCCTTATTGAAAGAGAGAGAGGGAGAAATGCTATATTGTTACAGTATGCAACATGCCCGGAATTAAATATTGTTATTAGAATAATAGTCGTTTACAGAGTAGAAGGCATTTTCCAGTAAATGAACCCTCAAATTATTGCGAAAGTGATTGTGCATTTTTTTGCATTGTACAATATTGAGCCCTTAGCTAATTCTGAACATGAGACAAAATATGGCCTAGTACTTAACTTTGGGGCACTCCACATTCTATTGGCTTGCTAGAAGACATCGTTGTATCAACCCTTACAAGCTGATTTCTGTTGGTAAGGTATGACTTAAACCATGCGAGGGGTCTTTCCCTGAAGCTGTAATACTGCAATTTGTTGATTAAAATATTATGATTAATACAATCGAAAGTTGTAGAAAAATGAAAAAAAGTTGTTGCAGTGGAGTGATGGCTGTTTAGGCTAAAGTAGACATTGTTTAATACACGATGGACGTTGATCTAGTTGAGGAAGGGAATAAATTATGGTTATAGTGAAATATTTATATATAGAGTGTAATCTATAGCTGGTTTCAATTTAAAATGATCTTTTTGAAACTTGAGGCATGTTGGTAGCAACTTTGTCATTCTAATGTTGAAAATCTGACCAAAAATTCTTTGCCCAAATTTCCAAGAATTGATAATCTAAACGGGGTGTTTTTATTCACAACTTATTGTTTAAGAAACGCTCGAATAAGTTCAACGAAATTACGATTGGGGTGACATGGTGGTAATCTCAACGTATTATGACCATTTTTGTCATACATCTTTCCCTTCACGAAAGGTGGCTGCTAATATTGTCGCGTATTTTAAGCTTAACGACAAAATTAGACCATGTGTACAAAACTAAGCTGCAAAATAATATTAAAAAGCAGCTCGATACATGTTTTGATTCTTCCTGTGATGATATCTTGATTTGTTAAGCTATAAATTATTGAATATAAAGTTATTAATGTCTTGAAAGAACGTTTTATGGCCACATACTTTTCAACACAACGGTTTATTGATTATATTCCTAATTTCTTCACATAATTCTTTGGTTCTGAAAAAGTAAAGCGATCAAAGCACTGTCAACAACTATTTCAGTTTTTGACAATTTTCTGAAAATTGGTTTTGCAGCGTTATTCAATAGTGTTCAATATTCAACAGTGTTGAACAATGAATGTTGAGCGTTGACGGTTTGTCATTACGTTGTTTCTGAAAAAATCTGGACGATTACTTTCTCAAATTAAAGCTTTTTTTATGCTCTATCGATGTACGTTATAATATTTTGCCAAAATCATGGAACATTCTACAACTAAGCGCGTCTTAAATAATCATTCCCATGATTGTGAAGACGCTCCATCGTCGATGCGCTTCACCATGTTCCCAACGAGGTGATTAAGCATGACATCCCCCTAGAATCAGTCGAAAAAACTATAAAATTTAGTGCCTTATCATACTAGCGGATTGCGAGCGTCTTTAAAGCGAAGCGGGCGAGCAACGATCACGCCGCGCTTTCGCAACCAGATCGCTGCGAATAGCAGCGTGGACACCATTTTGTACTGTCGCGTAGTACAAACGAATGTGGGAGGACGTAGGTGCTCACTCGTACCATGATGTTTTGAAAAAATACAAGTTTGTGTTTAACAGCTGTGTTCCAAACTATCCAGGATATTTTACAATTCCATTTCATCGCTTTTGTAAAACCACCTTTATTTTGAAAATTAGTGGGTAACTTATAATTTACCAATTAATAATATTCTCGAAGTCTTTCTTCAGGTGTTACTGATAATCTTAAATGTGTGACTTCATGTATAAGTTAGTTTGTATCAGATGCAACAGCTTTTGACATTCGTAGGTAAGTACGAAATTTTTTGGGATTATTTTTCATTCGTTTGCAAAACAACACGAAGTAGTCGCTCTCTTCCGTTCGATTGATTGATAATGGGTCCTCCCAAATTCGTCGATGCTTTCTTTTTCGTCTCCTGCGTCTTCGAAGTAACAAAGCCAACAGTAGTGTTTCCTCCTCGGAATCCATTTTGTTAATGAGTGTATTGTGCGCTACGAACACGTGGAAAAAGCATTCGTTGCTCCGTTGCTCCGCCCCGCAGCCGCTCGCAAACCACTTTTGTTATATTTAACCCTTTGCCTGCGAGAGTTTTCTTTTCTAAAGCGATCCTATATGGTTGGTGGTCTTCCTCTTAGCTTTCCTCGTGTCTTCTTGACTTCCAAACGTTCTTCTTTCTTTATCCATCCTAAAACTTGACTACTTGACATCTCAGGGTGGTTCGAAATGGTATATCTAAATAGGGGATTGTTTTTAAGAAAAAATAATCCTTTTTACCCTTAAAGTGTGAAGTCTCCAATTGGTTATTTGTCACGTACATCAGTTATAACCATTTTCTCTTCTCCATTACCAGGGTCATCACTTTTGTCAACTTTGAACTTTGTCAGAGAAAATTTTATACCATAGAGCGATACCATATGGTGAGTGGTCTTCAGCAGAGCTTTTCTTCGTCTCTTCTTGACTTCCAAACACTCTTCTTTCTTTATCCATCCTAAAACTTGACTATTTAACTTCTCAGGGTGGTTCAAAGTAGTATATATAAATAGGGGATTCTTTTTAAGTAAAAATAATCCTTCCTACCCTCAAAGTGTGAAGTATCCAATGTATCATTTGTCACGTACATTAGATATAACCATTTTCTCTTCTCCATTAACAGGATCACTATTTTTGTTATTTTTAACCCTCTGTCTGCGAGAATTTAATTCTATAGAGCGATCCTATTCAGTTGGTGGTCTTCCTTAGAGCTTTTTCTCGTATCTTCTTGAGTCCCAAACGTTGATCATTCTTGATCCGTCTTAAAACTTCACTATTTGACCTCTCAGGGTGGTTCAAAGTGGTATATCTAAATAAGGGATTGTTTTTAAGTAGAAATAAGTCTTTCTACCTTCAAAGCGGGTTATATTCAATTGCTAATTTGTCTTGTAAATTAGTTTTAATAATTTTCTATTCTCCATTGCCAAGGTCGCCACTTTTGTTATCTTTAACCCTTTGTCTACGAGAATTTGATTCTATAGAGCGATCCTATTCAGTTGGTGGTCATCCGCAGAGCTTCTTCTTTATCTATCCTAAAACTTCACTATTTGACCTCTCAGGGTGGTTCAAAGTGGTATATCTAAATAAGGGATTGTTTTTATGTGAAGTATTCAATTGTTAATTTGTTTGATTGGATTAGTTTTTTCTTATTCCTTGCCAGGGTCACAATTTTTGTCTTCTTTAATCCTTTGTCTGCGAGAACTTTATTCTATAGAGCCATCCTATATGGTAACAGGTCTTACTCAGAGCTTTTTCTGATATGTTTTTGACCCCCAAATGTTTTTCAAATTGGGAATGCATTAGTTATAACCATTTTCTCTTATTTGTGTCGACTAAAACAACTATTGCCATCCAATCTGTCTACTGGAATTACTCACGGGAGTGGTACTCTACAAGTCGTCTATTTCAGTCATAACAAACGCTTATTGCCACCCAGGCTCCACTAGGAGTAATAGAAACAAATAAGATTGTAAATAATGATTTTGAACTCGTATCTTCGTACCTAACAGATATTTTTGGTGGTACAATGTCTAGTTTTGTAGATTTTTTCGGGTTAAAAACGTTTTTTTTTTGTAGAATTGTAAGGTTTTCCGCAACGACTTCAGAGATCGGGGTAAGTGCATATTTTACGTCTGTTGATTATCAAAATCAGCCACCAGGAGGAAGACAATGTGAAATTGTATTTTCCAAACTATATTTCCTGGACTAACAGACTTTTTTTCTGACGGTATATTGTCGGTAGCGTCTAACCAACGCCAACCGCATATTAACGCACCGAGTCACAGCAACCTGCTGCTGTTTTTCGCACCTACTGCACCTCTTTCTCGTGTAACCCTCGCCCTCTACTGGATAGGGAGTGCGTGTGCATGCTGGAGCATCGAAGCGCACTTAAGTAATCGCTAGAGGGATTATGGGATGTGATCTGTGGGTGCAAATCAGTCCAGCAACGAATTCTTATTTAGGTTAATGAAGTACAACTAAAAATTTTTAAATCAATATTGAAAAGTGCCAACATACGTTATTTAACAATAATCAGAACAAGATGTAATTTGTAAAATTTGTACCTGTAAAATTTATTCAATTACAATGGATATAATCACCATAATTTATCAATACTGACCAAAATATTCACTCATTCTAAACTAAACAGAATCCAGTTTGAATTGATGGTTTTTTTCTCGCATTGTTTTTTACTGCTTTGATACAGGGTGTTTCAAAAAAAGATGATCCCGTCTCTAGGATAGATAGACACATTTTTTACGATTTTGCCGCAACTACTGGCAACATTGTATTGAAATTTCCTACGAATGTGTTTTGGAAGCTAATACATCCAATGATCTTGTTTTTATGTCTGACTCTCATAGAGGGCGCTAGTTACATGGTGTCTTACCAAGTAGTATTAAAAGTACTCTTGATAAAACTCGATACTGTGTACCGTGTTCGGAATATTGGGGCTGAGGGCTTTCGTTTCTTGTAACGATTCACAAAAATCCAGTCTAAGCTTTTTGAGGCGTTAGTATGAAACAAACAACAATTTAATGATTATGAATTGCGGTTCTGGGACTCAAACTGTTGTTTGATTTAACGCTAAATAAGCAAAGATCTTTATTTTTTATGCACAATGAAGCTCCACCGCACTTTCTTAGAGGGTGTCGTGATTGGTTGAGTAACCATTTTCCGAATCAATGGATTTGTAAAGGTGCAGAAGCTCCGATTCATTGGTCCTCGGCCATGTGATTTTAATCCTTCGAATTACACAGTTTGGTTGTATCTTAAAGAAAAAGACAGAATCCGACTTGTGTATTCGTGAAAACGGAGGACATTTTGAACTCCTCCTTTAATTGAAATCTATTTTATGTTATTAGCTTTTTTTTTAAATTTTCATCTTTTTATTTTTGTTTAATGAATACATTTTGTCATTACTCCATATCAGCATCAGTTATTACTTCATAATTTTCAAATCAAAATATTCTGAAAAGGGTAATACTTCCGTACACTTATCTTCAACTTATTAATTTGCTTTGCTGCAACACTTTGGTCATAGCAGATTATCGCGAAAGGTTACAAGTTGGTATTCCATTTATTTGTATTTTTAACGGTAAATTGAGTAGCTGCAATATCTGAGGAAGCAAGTGCGACACCATTTTGCGATCAAATAGTTGACAAAAATTAATGATCAACGTTTCCCTGCCCCACCGAGAGCTTCTAAGATAAAAATCTGCCAGTTCCAGCTTTCACTACTTCCATTAGCGAATCGTCGTCATATTTGTGTTGTTTTCTTTTAATGCCTCGAAATCATATTGGGTTTTGAGGTCTCAATTCTTGATTAAATGTGTCGTGCGTTCGGCGATTGGGCGTTGTCATTCCAAATTTTATTAATTTTTTGTTGGTAAGCGTCAAGCACATGTCTTCAATTAAAATTAATGCTCCATTGCACATTTCTTCGTCAATTTGCGCATTTGCATTTTATGTTCTAAGACGCTTCTGATATAATATATCTTCGGCCATGTGATCTTTATATTTGTTCCATAAATCAAATGGTGTTGGTGAGAAGCATGTGGACAAAATTATGGAAAACAATGTTCGTATTTGTTTAGCATTCGACGAAATTACGGTATGTTCGAGAGTGTGGTCCCAATGAGTTTCGTTCTCTAGCAATCCTAAACGTTGACAGGTTTCTTTGTTTGTGTCGTTTGTGGCCACGAACATTGATGCAAAATGCAAATGAAAACAATCTTCATTGTTGGAATGGATTCTATAAATACGTTCTAGTGAAAGTTGGCTTTAAATTTTCTTCAATAACTTTTACTGCTCCAAATGATGTAATTTGATATTAATTATTGTATTGTAGGATATTAGTGAGAAATTTCCGGTAACCAAACGTTGACAGGCTTCTTTCTTTGTACCGCACAATTCACCATCAACAGTTCGCGGATTTTGGAATTATTTGGCCACGAACATTGATGCAAAATGCAAATAAAAACACTCTTCGTCGCTGGAATGACGTCCTAGTGAAAGTTGGTCGTCAGTTTGACTTGCTCTTGCATATCTTTAAATCATTTTAAATCACAAAAAACTTTTAATATTAGGCTTGATGGCTCTGAACTAACCGCGATATGCACTATAGTAAACATAACTCCAGCCGAAGCATCTGTTTTGAACGATATTCACGATATCCTCTTTGACGATATTTGAAGTACACATTCTGTCAATTACTTGTCAAACGTCAACAAAATATTAACAAAAATCTTAATTTATATAAGGAAGTTTCCATAAGAAGTAAAACAAGAAAAATATCAATTATTTAATTAATTTCATAATTTTGTTCTCATTATTTCTTAACAATTCTCATAATAAATGGTCTATCTTATGGAAAATTATCTCAAATGTCATGAATTGACGTCAATTGAAGCCGAATGACGTCTATATATTGTCACTTGATGTTGTTTGATGTCCTTGACGTTGATTGATGTCGATTCATGTCATTTGAGGTCATTTGGTCAATGGGATCACATTTTGGTTATATTAATAAATTTTTACAGCTATACAGGAGTTAAATGTAAAAAAAAACAAATTCGTAACATGCTTCCTGTGAGGAGATATCGATGCTATAGCTAGACGGACGAACCAAACGCTAAAAATGCTCTAAAAAGTTTATCTCGTCCAAAACGCTAAGGTTAGATTAAAATGGTGGTTTAATATTCTTAAATTATCTAATTTCATCAATTTTTTCGTTCATAAGAACCTTCTCCCGACGATAAAAAATACAACAAAAAAAGAATTAGCGAAATCGGTCCAGCCATTCACACGTGATGGCCTCACCAAGAAAAATTCATTCATTCATTCATTATATGGGTTAGGTTAAGTTAGGTTGAGTGCAATATATATGAAATTCGTGTATTATTAAGACGTCATTGAGATTCCGATACAAATAATGTAAAGGAAGGAGAAAAAATAAAACTACAGAAGAAACAGCCAAATTCCAAGCCTTTTCCAGGACACGGCGGAAGCTGATTACTTTATAAACACACTGTATAATAAATATATTCAATTGTGTATCCCAACCGAATCGATTATTCAGTTTATTAGATACGTAAACTAATAAGATGCTTCTAATACATCGCCGTTCCTGATTAGATATTCGGTAGGGAGAAACATGAAAGTCTTACTCGCGCCCGAATTCAGACATTGCATCGATTCCACATGGGAAATCAACCGGTTACCGTGCTGACGAGATTCGGGTCGGAAGCCCGAGGGAGAACTGGAAGAGACACACGAAACGTCCCTGGTTCCTTTGGATTGGACAGTAGAATCGTAAACTGATTGTTGTATTACCGAATTTTTGTTAGCATCTAATAAATTTTAAAATATCGCATAGTAGATTTTTAAGAAGCACCAAATCATCCATTTCTTTTGATCAGAGTGTAATGGAAATCTGCCGCACGAATGGAGTTTACATTCCATGAAAATTGAGGATACAGAAGATGACAACGAAGCTCTTGTAGTCGATATACCTGTCACAAAGGCAAAGATATCTAGATTATTTACTATTTAGGTAAATTTTACGGTAAATTGCGGCAACATCATGCCAGCCAAAATGGTGGAAAATCTTCCTTAGCGGAAATCCCTCGTAGATTCTACACTATGTCCCTAGCTAGCTTAGTAATCTTGAAAACAAGTGAAAATCTCTATGTGCAAGATCAGGACTTTGGAATGGATGAGGTAACCCACGTGAGATCAAACATTATCATATAAAAATAAACTTTCGGATCTCAATTTTACTATGAGCATGTTTTGATCTGCTGGACGTCGAATGCGCATGGAGATACCAATAAATGGTGGTATCTCGGAAGGAATGGAGCCATTTTAATGCAAATAATGATCATAATATAACTGAAGGATGAAATATAAGTAATTTTGCTTCAAGAGAAGTTGAGTTACATGTTCCGTACGTAATTATTTGACAGTTATTTGAAAACAGAACCATTATCACGGTAAATATTTGTATTTATTGTAAGATTTCTATATCTTAATATGTTTCTAATTAAAATTAGAGTCCACAGAATAATAATTTGACCAAAAATCACATAAGGATGGGCAACATCGGTATTTACAAAGCTCGAAATTTGGGAGAGGAAAATATTAAAAAAAATTGTTGAGTGAACAAGAAAAAGAACGAAATAGTATGATGGATTAGCAAACAAGGCCTTTGAATAAAAGAAAGGAAGAAAGAGAGAAAGTGGGACACCAAAAAGAAAAAGTTTAGAAATATTGCTAGATGATGAAGAGGCTTAGAAATGGATTGAACCAGAAAAGTAAAAAAATTTAATAGAAAAACGATGAGAAGATACTGGCAGATAAACTTGCAAACAAAGAAGGACTAGAAGAGAAGGAAGATCAAAGGAACAATGACTGGGAGTAGAGCTAGAATATAAAATATAATAGAGAATATTACGTGAAAAATAATCAGTATTTCTCAAGGATTTCTAAAACCACAAAATATATAGAGTGATCCATTTGATATAACAAAGTTCATTATTGTTCCGAAAAAAGGAAAGATCTGACAACAATGTAGTACAAGACTGTTGCGCAGAAAAATTGATAAAACTCGTACAAGCCGTTTCCGAGATAATTGAGGCGTTCCATACATAAAACTCACTCTGTATAATATATTCCCGAAGTTTCATAATTTATATAATAAAACTTCATCTCGAAACGAATATCTCATCATCCATCTTCTTTTTCTGTTAATACTAAACGAAAGAGGGGATTATAAAGAGAGGCATTGTACCCGATAACAAAATGGAAAAACTCTATTAAAATATTGACTCGCTCCAATTATTCCCGTTTGTTTTGGATTCACAATGTAATTTTTACATTAAGCTTAGTACATTTTTATAACCCCAAAAGGGAAAATTTCAATTCTATGCAACGTCTCAGCTTTTTCCAAGATAATCTCGTAAAAATTTTTATTCCAATATTTATTTTAAAACGAACAGAATACAAAGGAAATTCGAAATTATCAAATATACATTAGACGGAAAGAGATATAGAGAAGATACGATTCGAGCATCAGCTGTAGTAATTATACTCATTCATATTATGTTAATTAATTTTTGTTTTATATTGAATTGAAGTTTTCTGTTTTGTTTAGTTTGATCCACTAGAGCTTCCGGTCACCATACACTCGATTTAATTGAGTCTTTTAGTCGAAACCCTTTTAAACTCGCACTTCTCCAAAGAAATGAGTCCCGATAAATTGATGTTCTGGGCGTCTCGCTGCTCATGAGCCTGTCGAGTAGGTCTTGCTCTAGATGGAGTTATTTTGGACCGATGGGAAGAGCTTTTCCCATGGTAGTATCGGTTAAACAGAGTCAAGTCGGTGACCTTTCTTCTATGCTCTAAGCTGTCCGCCTATAAGTCGAACTGCTCTTTTCTATATTGAGTCGAGCATCTTCAGGTTAGGAACCGAGTTCGTAATGTGCGAGCAATATTATAATGAACGAATCTACGACCTGTAGGGGATTAGAAGCTGTCGATGTGTATATAACTTTTTGGTCTTGAAGAAAACTTCAAGCTCTTGTGAAACTGCCTTGGTTAAATCGGTCAGGACAACTTCAGCATCCAACAAGAGAATTTGCGGTAATGGCGATTCTTGTGTTCAAACAGGACTAAATCCTGAGCTGCCTTCTTTGTGAAAATAGCAACCTGGGTCTTTGCTGCATTGAACTCAATCAGATTGCTTCCAGAGTAGATTGTGGATGTACAGGTGACAATATGCATCACTGGAGAATACCAGAGTTGACCTCAAGCCTTTCTGAGGTGTGTCCATCGATAGCGATCTGGATAGATCGGTCTTTGAGAAAGCTACTAAGCCAGCCGATAAGTGAGGACGACAAACTGTACGATTGCTCTGGATTCCCCGTATGTTTCTATAACTTCAGTCCATACGTTGGTTGGTGGAATCCATATTGATGGCAATGATGATGTTATCAGATTAAAGATCTCAAGATTTACTGGTTAACGATTCTCTCCATGACTATGGGAATGGCTGAGATTAATACAATTGGATGGTAGTAGTTAAGAACTGTCATTTTTCGTTTTTTTTTTGGTATGGGTTGCAACTTTCCAATCTTACTATTTCAGCTGATTCCTTCAGATACCCAGTTTTCATTGTTCTCAGCTTGTAAAGATGTTTTTCATGCATCGTACAAAAATATCGTACCTCGTTTTACTACTTATCGCTATTCCAGGTATCTGTTTAGATCTCTATCAATGTCGTACCAGAAGCATTGATAATATTCTTTTTTTATTGATTTATTTCAGACCTCAAATTGATTCACCGGCCGACATCATTTTCCTTGTTCTGATTATTTTTTTCCACTAATTTAGTAGTGCTGATCACATCAGGTTTTTAAAAAAGTTAAGACATTGATTATTTTAAATTTTTTGATTAAAATAAATTAAATTTTAGATTTTGGCGCTCTTTTCTCGAATCGTGCTTCCTCTCGTGAGAAAATATATTAGTTGCAACAACGACACACCCATTCGAAACAGGTTACATGCAAATAAACCTCTACAGTTACTTTGTTTATAAACTTTTTACTGAAATTAGTGTGTTTATTTAAAAAAATTTCTTACGTTTCACTTTTAGTGTTCAATAAATTTTATGTACGATTTGTTGTTGAAAAACTGTTAAAACAATAGAATGTCTTCAAGAAAGTGTCATGATAATGCGGATACATTTTGTTATATTTGTGGAAACTTTATGACTTTAAAGCAAAAACAAAATCTCAAAGTAGGAACGAAAAACGTTATACGAAAAAATTTTACTACCTCCGCTTCATATCAAACTCGGTATGATGAAACAGTTAAAGCATTGGATAAAAACAATGCTAGTTTTGAATACCTGTGTAAAAAATTTCCAAGATTATCTGAAGCAAAAATTAAAGAAGGAGTGTTCTATGGACCGCAAATCAGATCTTTGATGGCTGATGAAAAATTTGATGCCACAATGAATAACACTGAATCAGATGCTTGGCTGGCGTTCAAAGATGTTGTCAACAATTTTCTAGGAAATAATAAATATCCCGACTATAAAAATAAGGTTGCAAACTTATTGGATAAGTATCAAAAATTGGGATGTAATATGAGGATAAAACTCCACTTTCTAGATTCACATGTGGACTTTTTTCCTGATAATCTTGGTGATTACAGTGATGAGCAGGGAGAAAGGTTTCATCAGGACATAAAAACTATGTAGTCCAGGTACCAAGGTCGATGGACACGTGATATTACTGAAGTTACTCACAAAAAAACTACACCCAGACGTAATTTTGTCGCGAAATTTAAAAGATGTCACTCTAAATAGTCCTGTAGCATTGTTTAGACTTAATGTTCTCTTTGTAAATATTTAAATATATGTTTCTGTAATATGATTATTGATTTTTTCTTTAAATTTTGAAAAAAAATGCTTTTTCCTTCTTTTAAAAAAATCTGATATGATAGGGCAAATATGTAGGTGTTTTTGTGTTTAAAATAGTATAAATTGGTGATGTTTGAGGCTCAAATACAAACAACTTTCAAAAAATCTTCATTTGTCGACCGGTGTTACAAATAACTGGCATCGAGGCCTTAAAAGCAAATTTTACATTAACAAAATAAAATAGGTATAACGTTCTTAAATTCTCCCTTTCACATATTCCTTAAGATTATGGCCCACTGTCTGTTCCGCACCTTTAGGGCAAGTATTTAAGGACTGCATTATAAGCTTGAACATTTCTGTATACAGGGAAGTCTTGTCCTTTTTTGTTCGTTAAAAATTATTACATTTATTCTTTATTTCTCACATTGTATTCATGGAAGTCTTTATTTTGTTTAAGATCAACCCTTGTTTTTAATAAATTATTTTGTATTCTATATATTAGTTTTATTTGCTGTTAGATAGTGTAAGTGGAGTTCAACATCTCTTTATTGCACCTATAATTGGAGTGATTTTTTTTATAACATTTTCCATATGTCCATGCCAAATTAATTTATCTGATATCACCAGTCCCAGGTATCTGTATTCTTGCACTCTTTTAAGCCCTAATTGATTTGATTTAATGGTAGGATTACAATGTCTCTTGCCCTTCTGTTGAATTACTATATACACTGTCTTATCAACATTTATACTTAGTGTATTATTGCACAGCCAAAACTAAGATCGCCATTTATATTTTCCTCAATTTCATTTTGATTTGTACTAGAGTATATTAGGACAGTATCATCAGCAAACATAATGTAATCAAACTTTGGCCCCACATATTTTAAACTGTGTACATATAAAAGATACTGTAGTGGCTCCAGTACGGATCCCTGTGCGACACCCACTTTTACAGTTATCTCTTCACTACTTTCACCATTTACAACTGTATAGTGTTTTCTGTTGGTTGGATATGTTTTTAGAAGATTATGGCATACCCCTGTAAGTCCCATTCTATAAAGTTTTTGTAGCAGTAACTCAACGTCCACGGTATCAAAAGCTTTCATTAAATCTACGAACACCACTGCAACAACAAACTGATTTTTGTCTATTTTATTTGATACATGTTCTAATAAATTAACTGTCGCTCCCAAGGTGCTGCTTTTTTGTGAGATCCATATTATCTTTCATCAAACTTGAAATTTCTTTCAACAAAGTTATTCTTATTTATATTATCTTATCTATTATTTTGGTGTATGTACTGAGTAGTGTTATGGGTCTGTAGTTACTTACATCATTATGAGCGCCTTTTTTGTGTATTGGCACAATTTTTCTTTGGGTATATTCCACTTTCCAGTGCTTTATTTATTAGCTCAATCTTTTTAGTCCAACAATGTCAAAAAGTAGAGAGTAATGTCTACCATACTTGTTGGCTCTAATGTTAAATTTTTCATGGTTTCTTCTTCCACAAATTGATTAGAATTTTGTGGTATCTGTGAGGCTATGGTTTGTCCTATGGCTGCAAAGTGGTTATTAAACTCCTCAACCATTTCAAAGTTATCTTTTCATTATTTTTGTAACGCTTTTCTATTACCTAGCTTGTTTAAGACTTTCCACGTTTTCTTTGGATCACCTTCTGCTTCTTGGAATTTCCATTCATTATCAGTTCTGAAATCTTTGTGGAATATCAATATTATCAGATTTCTACATCGAATGTCCACAACGCATTCAGAGAATTTCTGTTAAATATCATGTTCTTCATATCTCGGCGATAAATACATAATTTCGTCCCTAATCCCTAGGGATTAAAGTTTAACATTTATGCCCTGTGAAAAGTGTAAATCTGGGAGAACTTGAGAAACTGGGCATCCAAAATTGCTGAAATTTCAGTCAGAATCTCTCAACACACATATATTTCTGAACTTATATTGATAAAAGCTTTTGGTCGAACGCAGATCCGAAGCGTTTGCAAGTTTTATGTTATATATCAATTGTATCATTTTCTGTCCCCATATCAGTAACGAGAGCACCCCGTACTAGTTATGAAACACTCTTTTTATTGTTATTTTCTTTCTATTCATTTGATACGTCTCTGAAAAAAGCACCATAATTCATTGAGTTTGCAATGAGGGAAACAAATCTAAACTTGCGGAAGCTCCGTTGGAAAAAGTTCGTTTCGTTTTCGTCTGTTTTCATCTAAAGGAAGTTTGCAAAGCAAAATGAATTGAAATAATTGTTTACTGGCGTAGTAACGATTGTTTTTAGGATTCTTGGAAAATGTAGAAAATCTGAAAGTAAAAAGTCATTTGTTTGAAAGAAACTTACTTACTGCCAAAAGAAGTTTTAATGGCGTTCTCTTCAAATCGATAACATTTTAATATCAAAGTCCTTCTATCTCTGTATTTACGCGAATCTTTTATAATATGGAGCTCTAAATTGAGGTAATATTTGGGGTGAATCACTCATTTCCAAGTTTTCCTTATAAACGATAATAAGATAGAAAAACCAATCATATCAATTGCTTTGAGGGAATCTGATCATCACAACTTTATTTGATATTTCTGTTTGAATCTTTTACTTTCCGAAGTTTTTGATCAGCAGAATCGGTAAAAAGTGCCCAAATTTTGGAAACTACGTCTGTAGAAGTTGGTCAAACCATTATGCACGATTTAAATCGTGAGTTTTTCATTTGTCTTTCTGATTCAATCTTCTGAACTACAGAAGTAATTGATAAAGATGTTAATCCTTTCATAAAAATGGACGTTTAAATCAAAACGCGACTAGTGAACTTTCTAATTAGCATAATGGACACAAAGTACCCAAATTTTAAAAACTGGAGTTGTTAAAACAACTAAGCATACTCAAAGAAGGCGTATTTTGATTGAAGACTTGATCAGGCAGAGGTCAATGATGATCCTACGAAGATAGGGCACACACTCAGTTGAAAAGCGCATACAAAAAGAGTGAATGTTCGGTGCGGTTTATGGTCTAATGACATCAACGGATCGCACTTCTTCGAAAGTGAGGTTAGCTCCGGACGTTTGTAGCGATAAATTAGGGATATGAAGATGGAACGATATGTGGGTCCATTTGCTATTCAGTTAAGGAAATAAAGCTCTTTTTGCGTGATAAATTTGACGAACACGATCATCAGAATTGTCATAGAATAGTTGTTTTATATACAAATGATAACGTGTGTTATAGCTGAACCACTCTAATGATGAATGAAGTGCAAAAAATTGACAACCATTCTTTAAAGTAAAAATCATAAACGTTCCATGTGTGTAAAATATACAATTGTATACCAAGGTTTGAAACTAGGGGCATATCATCGTATTTTTGAAAGAAATACGCATTCAGAAATGGAAGAGGAATTGGAAAATGTTTACGGGGATTCTTTATCATTATTTACAACCGTAAAATTTTGGGCAGTTGAATTTAAACATCGCCGCCGTATCAGTCTGACTAACGATGAGAGTTCAAGACGGCCAAAAACTGTGACAACCAGTAATATTATCGAAAAAGTTGTCCAAACGGTACTGGACGACCATCAGATTAATCAGATTCAGTTTGCGACAATTGCGACGTTTAATAACTGTAGATGATACCTGTTACAGTACTGAAGCAATCACGTAGTCGAAACAGTGGATTGCAAAGGGTGAACCTACCCCAAAAAGGTAAAGAAGGTTCCCTCGGTTGGAGAAGTGATAACGACGGTTTTTTGTGATATTCATGGAACGAAAATTGAAATGTGAAAGATGTGAAAATACCGGGAGAATTAGAACGTTTCAAATAAAGTATTTTATTACTTTTAATACCTTTCCGTCGGGTTTTCCCCATCCTCGAATACCCCTCTGTGGTATTCGAGGAATGCAGCCGAGTGAAAATGGAAGCGCGCAAAGAAAAATCGTCCAGGAAACATCGGCGTGTGAAATAAATCGAATCACAGAAAATTCCTCAGCCTTGGACGGTGAGCGTTATCTTACTTCTCGGCTCTTAAATGGAAAACAGTTCGCTTTTCTTCCAGAAAGTCCAAATTTACACCCGACTGGAAATTACGAGCTACAATCTCCGCATAAAAAATGTATCAGTTAATCGTTTTTCATTCTGCCAAATGATACAGATTGAATGTATGTTTGTTTGATGATTGATAAATGAGTTTTTTTTTTCGTTAAGAGAGGTTATAAACGTGACGGACAGAATTTGTAACTTAAGCAACGTATACCAATAATTTCTAATCACAGGTTCTCAATTACTTTGGAAAACGAAACTTGGAAATGTAACTAAATCACACATTTTGATTAGTTTATCCACGACTGTTGTATAATGTATCCATTATGCGACTGCTTGTTCGACCTTAATAATACCCTTTGAACACGACAATGATTAATTGATCAATAATTACTGTTAACAGATGCTGTCTTGATTTAGATATATTATATTGTTTTGTAACAAAAGATTGGTTTTTATATTTTTATCATGTGAAGCACTAGTAAATATTTTGAATTTAGATCTGTATACATGAAAAAGTGAATATTCCTAGACCAGTTTCGAAACGGGGACCTCCATTTTGAAGACATGGAACATTAATACTGAGCTGTCAGCTTGTGTTTGACGTATATCTGTATCTTAACGTACCATGGTTTGTGAAACAATTTATAAATTGAAATACATAGCTTTCGGAAATAAATAAATTTGACTAAAAACTTCGTGAATAATAACCTCGACTATACACTCGTGATAATATACTTTTTATCCACAACTATTAATTAATATATCTTTTAAATATGCGATTATTATCAAGTACCATATAGAATTGAATAATAATGACAGTTCGATGGAATAATATTACTCAATCGTTGCGTCAAATTTGACAATTTGTAAATTTACTTGTCATTGTATTTGTAGATATACTGTCAGTCGGTTTGTGAGTTATTCGGTGTGAACATTCTTATCTCTGGTATCATTAGAGAAATGTCTAATAGTGAATCAGATTTAGAATATATGTCTTGTACACTGCCAGACATTTTAAAATTAGCGACTAGCGCTACAGAAAATCAAGTAAGTCAAAAGGTAAATATGATACGGCGTACAAAAGTTTTATGGATTGGCAACTGGCACAAAAAACATCGTCTTTTTTTGAAAATGTTATCCTAGTGTATTTTGTTAAACTTGCTAAAAAATACAAGTCATCATCATCGTGGGCATATTATTCTATGCTGAAAAGTACATTGAATATTTACCATAGTATCCACCTAGAGACTTACGTGAAGTTACAGGCATTTTTAAGGCCATCAACCGAAAAAATCTAAAACTTTTACGCCCGAAGAAGTCAGTAAATTTATTAAAGAAGCGCCAGATCATACCTAACATCATAACGTAATTTTCAGCTTAGAACTTTCACATTTAATCAAATTATTTTTAATGAATTATATTCTATGAAAACCTAAGATATAGAAGATTACAATGGAGCTCTTATAGTGAAAATACCTTTCACAAAAACAAAGGTTCCCAGATCATTTACTGTACCAGGTGAATTTTACGATATTTGCAAAAAGTATTCGCCCATCTCATGCTAAATGCCCATCATTATTTTTAAATTATCCAAATGACAAATGTACTATTCAAAGAGTAGGCACTAACAAATTATCTTCTATGGGAAAGCACGTTGCTTTGTTTTAAAAATTAAAAATCCCGAATTGTACACAGGACATTCGTTCCGAAGATCATCTGCAAACATTTGCGTTAGCGCAGGAGGTGACATTACAGCAGTAAAGCAGCTAGGGGGATGGAAATCAACCACAGTTGCTGAAGGTTATATAGATAACAACATTACCAATAACATAAAAAGAGGAAATCAGATTTCAAACGAAATTAACAAACATTATACTAGCTCTAAATGAAAAACCTTGTACTAGCTCTAGTGCCAGTCCAAGTCCCATGATTTTCAATCAGACTCAGATGACTGGCAAAGTTATCCCTGGCATGAATTTTAACAATTGTAATGTAACTATCAATAATTATTATGTAAATTAATAAACATAAATTTATTGTGTATTAATAACGTTATCATTAATAAAAAATAATGTTCATTTGAAATATATTTTGGATTATTTTAATAAACTTATATAATATAATAACTTTTAGTATTAGCGAGATATATTTAGGATTGAAAGAGTAATGCCCCCAAATGTAGGCAGCACATTATGCAATTTCTTTAAAAAAGGACACGTTTTCTTAAGTAGCATGCTATGAAAATAAATGTCATGTCATGTCATTTATATTGTCAATTTCTTGAACAAAATATGATTGTATCCGAACATTTTCTCAACTTTATCTACGAATATGTCTGATAGTAGTAAAAGTAATAAAATTATAAGAACTCCACCGGAGATTTTAGAAAAACCTCAAGCTGCCACACATAATTTGTTACCGCTAAAAAAAGGTACGAAATTACCTATAAAAAATTTATGGATTGGCGACACAAGCATAACGTTAAGTCCTTTTCGGAGAATGTTTTATTTGTGTATTTTGAAGAAATATTAAAAACTATGAAGCCATGAAGCCAAAAACTACACTAAACATTATTAATAACATTAACATAGCAAATTATATCTTCGTCTTCTGTAGTACGGAGCAGTACCACAATTATAAATAACCATTAAATAACAAGGCGCAATCGATTTACAATAATTGTTATTAACAACTATTATAATAGAGTTTAAATAATGTATGGTACGTTATACGAGTTGTAAGCCCATTACGCACATTAGGTTAGGTTAGATGATAAGAAGACAAAAATTTATATTAGGTAGGTATATCTTTTCATCGGTGGGGGGAGCGATCATACATTTCCAAATATGTAAAAGGAAAAACTGATATACTTAAGCGCGTTAGGCACATTTCGCACCAAGTCAGTCTAGTTCATTTGCGTCCAGTCAAGTCGGACGCTTTTGAATTGGAAATATGTGTAGAATAGAATGTGTAAATCTGATTTCATACGAAGTGCGTCTCGTCAAGTCCCAACGCGTCAAGACTTGCCAAGACTTATTGCGACTCAGCCGGTCGAAAATTTTAAGAATCAATCAGTCGTGACAGTTGCACGGAGAAAATGGATATAGAAGCACTAATTGCATTAGTGCAAGCGAAAGAAGCAATGTACGATCCTACATCCAAAGCACAGAGATCGGGATTTTATTGCTGCTGCATGGAGAAGCATAGCTATAGACTTGAACACAACTGGTAAGTAACTAGGTTTTCATTACAATATATTTTCGTGAAAAAGATATACAGATTTGTCTACAAATCATCCCGACTTTTCTCGTTTTGTCATCGTACAGAACCTTCTGGTGACATGAAATACTCTGTTAATTATTCTCAGATCTGCATTGCCTTTGTATTCGCTCTGTGGATACTTGTAGGTCTTAAGGATTGAAGTTGAAAATCGATTGAATTTTGTTCCAAAAACTCGGTTTCCAGAATCTTTCCTTTTGAACGTGTCGGGCAAAATTGTGTAATACGCAAGCACTTTTAATTGAGTTTTCCGTTAATTGTACATCAGTTTCTCTAGCTTTTTGACATATGCCTAATTTTTGTGTTAATATGCCAAAGGTACACTCTATGGTTCGCCTTGCTCTGGACAAACGATAATTAAATATTCTGCTGGGAAAATTTAACTGCCGACGAGCATAAGGTCGCATTAGGTTTTCACTTAAAAGAAAAGCCTCATCGCCTACTAAATAGAAAGGTATATATTAATATTCGTATTAATAATTTTTTCGGAGCTAGGTATATTTAATGCATTTACTTCAAATGCTCTTCCTATTGTAGATTCTGAGAAAACGGTGCTAACCGTTTTTTCTACCATAAGCTCCTACATGGATTAAAATGAAATTATTGTTTGCATCAGCGATGGCGATTAAAACTACAGAATGAAAATATTTGTGATTGTAAAACTGATAATTAGCGTTTGGTGGACACTTTATTCGGTAGTGTTTACCATCGATGCTCCCGATGCAGTTCGGCAATGTCTTTCCATTTCTCTGCTGAAGGCACAGGCATATACAATGGTTACAAACCAGTTCAAACCACTTCAGCCAGTACTGGTTCCCATCCGGAACGTATAGCTTGCAGAAGAACATCCATCTTGTCACAAATTCTTCACAACACTGACTGACTCAGACTCAACAAGCGTCATATTCAGTGCGAAAGCAAATTTTGACGTGCTTTGACTGAACAAAACTTGAATAGACGCGAATGGACTGGAATGGCTTGGTGCGAAATTGACGTATCAATGTCCTACGTTTTATTAAATAATGTTGATCTGATCATTTGCATGATACGGGTCATTGAACGTAAAGGTTGAAAATGGGAAAAAATTATCGAGCGCATCAGATTTTCTAAGGGGGTGTTGAGTAAACCTAAAATAATCTGACGATTTCCTTATGAGGCCAACTCGCTACTATTATTATAATAAATAAAAACAATTCGCCATTTTGAAATATTCAAGCGAATCAGATATATATGGAAAATATTTGGAAAATGAGTAAACAGACGAGGTTTTCTTAAATGGCCTACACGGTCATGTGACCTGACACCTTGTGTGGCCTTCTCAAGGACCGCGTGTTCTCAAGAGGATCATTTACCCTCCGATATGAAATTGAAGAAGAATTTGAAACTCTTCGCGGACAATTGGAGCGGGACAAAAAAATATCGATACTTTGATTTATCGATCCTTTTACTTCAAGGTGCAATTACCCAAAAAATTGTCAAATTATTCGGACGTTAAATAATGTCAACACACATTCAGTTTCTTCAGTTTTATTTATTTATTGAGAAAATTAATATTCAAATACAATTGATGAAAGTTTTTAGAAATGTCAGAAAATGAAAATTTAAGAAGCCAAATCTCAAAAAACTAAAAATTTCAAGTTATCGATCTGAAATCTGATTCGGGAGTTTTTTGTTTTTTGAGGTCACCAATTCAAACTTACAAAAACTTATATTAAGCAAGACTTTAATAAACAAACTTACCCCCTCATCCCCTAACAACTCCCCTCTTGCATTAAATAGCACATACTTCAAAAAGCATTCAAGTTACATACCACTTCCAAGGTTTTCAATGTTCCTAATTACGAATTTGATGTTAAATTTACGAAAATTAAAAAAAAAAGGTTAGGCAAGACTTCAATAAACAAACTTACCCCCTTCATCCCCTAACAACTCCCCTCTTGCATTAAATAGCACATACTTCAAAAAGCATTCAAGTTACATACCACTTCCAAGGTTTTCAATGTTCCTAATTACGAATTTGATGTTAAATTTACGAAAATTCAAAAAAAAGGTTAGGCAAGACTTCAATAAACAAACTTACCCCCTTCATCCCCTAACAACTCCCCTCTTGCATTAAATAGCACATACTTCAAAAAGCATTCAAGTTACATACCACTTCCAAGGTTTTCAATGTTCCTAATTACGAATTTGATGTTAAATTTACGAAAATTCAAAAAAAAAGGTTAGGCAAGACTTCAATAAACAAACTTACCCCCTTCATCCCCTAACAACTCCCCTCTTGCATTAAATAGCACATACTTCAAAAAGCATTCAAGTTACATACCACTTCCAAGGTTTTCAATGTTCCTAATTACGAATTTGATGTTAAATTTACGAAAATTAAAAAAAAAAGGTTAGGCAAGACTTCAATAAACAAAATTACCCCCTTCATCCCCTAACAACTCCCCTCTTGCATTAAATAGCACATACTTCAAAAAGCATTCAAGTTACATACCACTTCCAAGGTTTTCAATGTTCCTAATTACGAATTTGATGTTAAATTTACGAAGATTCAAAAAAAAAAGGTTAGGCAAGACTTCAATAAACAAACTTACCCCCTTCATCCCCTAACAACTCCCCTCTTGCATTAAATAGCACATACTTCAAAAAGCATTCAAGTTACATACCACTTCCAAGGTTTTCAATGTTCCTAATTACGAATTTGATGTTAAATTTACGAAAATTCAAAAAAAAAGGTTAGGCAAGACTTCAATAAACAAACTTACCCCCTTCATCCCCTAACAACTCCCCTCTTGCATTAAATAACACATACTTCAAAAAGCATTCAAGTTACATACCACTTCCAAGGTTTTCAATGTTCCTAATTACGAATTTGATGTTAAATTTACGAAAATTCAAAAAAAAGGTTAGGCAAGACTTCAATAAACAAACTTACCCCCTTCATCCCCTAACAACTCCCCTCTTGCATTAAATAGCACATACTTCAAAAAGCATTCAAGTTTCATACCACTTCCAAGGTTTTCAATGTTCCTAATTACGAATTTGATGTTAAATTTGCGAAAATTCAAAAAAAAGTTAATCAAGACTTCAATAAACAAACTTTATTATATACAGAGTGAGTTTTATGTATAGAACGCCTAAATTATCTCGGAAACGGCTTGTACGATTTTTTAAAAATTTTGTGTACAAAGGTTTTGTGATAAGGCCGGTATTATGGTTGTATTTTCAGTGTTATCAGATCTATTTTCCGTTTTCCGGAAAAATAATGAACTTGGTTATTTCAAATGGATCACTCTGTATATTTTTCGCTTTCTAAAATCCTTAGGAAAAACTTATTATTTTTTACCAAATATTTCCAATACTTAGGCTTAGACAGGTTTAAAAATGAAAATACCAAAGCCAAGTGAACTTTTCATTTGTCTTCAATTATATAAAATGCTTCGCTTGAATTACCTCTCCGTTGGGAAACGTTGCTGTGAATGCATCGATCAAAATTGGCATCAAATTGAAAACTTACATTAACCGTTTTTCGAATCCTTTTCGTAATTTCTTCTAATAAATTCTAATCCCTTAAAGCATATTTTCAATACAACGTCAAATTTTTTTTTGTAATCATCAGCTTTGTAGATAAAATATGTAATCATAATATTTACTTATCTGGAGATAGTCCTACTGTTTGATTTACAATCTGAATTAATACATATCTGTTCTTGAATGTCTCCCACATATTTTCGGAAGCAATTTAACTTAATATTTTAGATTTCAGTCTTCTCTTTGCCGTATTCTCCTTCTGTTATCTTATACAATCCTCTTTGGAGCGTCCCCTTGGTAGATTTTTTTCTCTCGCAAAATTCTTATCAGTTTATCTGGATTTAATAACTCCACAAAGGTCCCTTCCGATCGAGCTTTATTGCTTTCGAATATACACTGAAAATGAGTTTATCTTCATTTTACTTGAGAGAAGGAAATAACATCTGTTTATGTAAAATAATATTATATCCCTCAATAAACGGATTTTTTGTGAAAAACGACGTCCTCAAACAACTATTCATATTGAAGATTGTAACCAGTATGAGCCAATTACTAGCGTACTTAAAGTAGAAAAAACTATTGTTTTTGCGTTGTTTTTTGCTTTTAACGTACTCCAAAACTTTTCTATGTTTGGATCATTTTTTGACGATGATCTTTTTGGTAATATTCATCTTAATTTTTATGAAAGTTGATATCTCATCTGTCTTAAAACTGATATTGGAAATTTTGTTAAATATTCGGTAATGATGAGATAGTTTATCCATAACAATGACAGAATTTGGAAGAATACTTAGGATTTGTAGCAGGACACTTCAATGGAAGATCATTTGACACCTGGAACAAAATATTGACAGAAATCGGAATGATAATGAACAAAAAGACAACCAAAGTTAAGGTAGTGGATTGAAATCGGGGTTGAGGAAGAATTGCCCAAAAAATTAGTAGCTTTCGATGTCTAGGAATCGTGATGGAAGAAACAAAAAGACAGGATTTAGAGTTTACCTTCAGTCTTTGAAGATGATAACTTGGTTATCGAAATGCTCGTCAGACAGTGTATTCGTGAGTGTTGGTGTAGTGGTGGTGTGGATTCGGTATGAATATCGCCAACGGTTCTAGAAATTCCAACTAAGGATTTAAAAGGAACTATGCATTAATCGAGGGATTCATAAACAAAAACGAAATCTCCAAAGAAACAATAATGAAAATATTAACAATTCTGACATATGGTTGTGAATCTTGGGTATTGAGAGAAAAATGTTTTATTGTCAAAAAATTGTGACAATTTGTAGACAAATGCTTGTAGAAACTAAAGAAAAACAAAAAAGAATAACTAAATAACTAAATAGATATAATTTTTTGAAGACAGAAGACAATTTGACGTTCGACTTTTCTCATGAATGTGAACCATTTCTAAAACTTATCTTTTTCGTTTATTAGATTCCGTTCCAAGAATTTTTGAATCTTTATAATCAAATTTATGTTTTTTTGATATTATATTTCGTGGTTCGTTAATGCAGTTCTATTTTTTTATCGTATTGATGACCTTTTAATCTATTTTCCAAATACTGAGATGTCTGCCCTATATATACAGCATTACAATTAGTACAAGGCACTTGATATAATATTATTTCTTTTGTTTTTCGGTGTTTTAGATTTTAGTTTAGTAAAATATTTGGAAAATGTATTATGTCCTTTGTGACTAATAGCATATTTATTGAAATAATGCGTTTGTTGGGAAAGTTCTTCTGATGTTTCGTTTAATTAAAAAACAAACAACTTGTCACTGCCAATATCAAATTTTGATTTGAGACTAAAAAAGTCGAAACGTCAAATTTTCATCTGTCTTTTAAAAATTATGAAAGGTTTAGCCAATAAGAAATTACAGAAACATTCATTTTTCGTTAAAAAAATTATCTTTCATAAAATCCTATCTAAAACATTCATGCAATAAATAATTGGTTCACTATACTCTACGTAACCATGCGAAAAATCACAATTAATTTAATTCTTTATTAATATCCGGATTTTTATCTTGTTCGCCCTAAAAATTCCATGTTGTTTTATAGAACATTTCAACATTTAAAAACCGGCGCCTCTTCGAAATTACTCTCAACATTTTCACCCTCATTTCGGTTTATACTGACTAAAAAAGGCGTACTAATGTGTCGCTATTACACAATGACATCGTTTATTTGAAATTACACGTAGTGTTAGGGCAAGTTAAACGTCGTAACTAACACTGATACATGATCTTGCACTTAGCCAAGCCACAGGACATTACAGGATAACAATCCGAGATATAGTATACAGAGTCGCGCCGGGTTCTACTTAAGAAACAAGACAACACAAGAATTGTTTTATGTACAGGGTCATTCACGGGAACCGGATGTTTTTGAAGAGGCGCTCATGGTGGGAGGGGCAAGTGACTTGTATCTAACGTTTCTTTTGTTCATAGCATTTACATTTCAGTCATTAAGATGGGGCCGTGGACGCTGGACCAACGCTTGTACACGTAAGTTTTGTGCGAAATGACGAATCCGTAACTGCTGTTCAGCGAGATTTCCGCCGTCAGTTTAATATCCATCGTAATGCAAGTGTCCCTTCTCGTACCACAATATTGCGATGGGTAAACAACCTTCGAACAAGTGGATCAATATTGAAGGAAAAACTAACGGGTCCCCAACGAACTGCTAGCCCACGCCGCTCTATTCAGAGGCATTCAACGGCACTTCAAATGACCACAAGTACAGTAAGACGAATTCTGCATACAGATCTAAATTTTTTCCATTCTTACAAGATAGCCGTCGTGCAGCAGTTGAAAGATTCCCAGCAGAGATTACAATTTTGTCGACGAATGCTTACCATTTTTGAAGAAAATGAAAATTTGATATTTTTAATGATTCACGAAGCCAATTTTCATCAGAATGACTTCGTCAACAAAAAAATTGCCGGTATTAGGCAGAAAGAAACCCACATCTGCTTCACGAGAAACCACTTCTTAGCCCAAAGGTGACTGTCTGGTGTGCAGTAGGAAAGGTTGGTCTTGTGGGACCATATTTTTTTGAAGAAAATGACGCTGCCGTTACTATAACAGCTGATTGATACATTGCAGTGTTTGACACGTTTTTCATCACCGAATTACGAAACCAAAAAATTGATTTTCAAAATGTAATATTCCAGCTGGATGAGGCCACAGCGCAGACAGCGAGGGCAACAATAGATTTGTTCCCGGGACGGATTCGACGACATTCCTTGGCCCCCTCGGTCCCCCGACTAGAGTAGTTGTAATTTTTTAAACCGCGTACTTTGGAGAATCTAAAGATCGCAATTCGTCGACACGTCATCCAGATTGATGTAGACATACTGCAAAGAATTTTCATCATAGGCTACAACAATATATTGCTTAAAATGGACATCACTTGCCGGACATAATTTTTCGTAAGTAAGTAACAAATGCTATGATTAAACATGTGTTTCTGTACCAATAAAACTTATTTAAAGTAAATATTCAATTTTTTATGATTATTTTGAAAACATGCGGTTCCCATTAATGATTTATACCCTCATCGACGGCGTTGCGTGGTACAATATTTAAGTTGGATAAAACAATTAGATGCCTGATCGTCAATCCAACTGAATGGAGGATCTTGTCAAAAAATTCAAAATTACTAGCTTTGTACTATTCTCCCTCCTATCAGGAAAGTTGAGCTTTACAGTCTTATCATACTAGCAGTTTGCGAGCGGCTGCGAGGCCGTCTGGATGAATTGACTTTAAATCTTCAACCAGAGACAACGCAAAATTGTATTCGGGTTCACTTTCATCACTTTTTCTGTCTTAATCATTCTTTGTATTAACTTTGTAATCATTTTATCCTCTACCCAAACCTTTTTTTTTAAATTACGATCACTAAATTCTCTACTGACGATTTTGAATTCTACTTATAAATAACTTTGTATCTCTGTATGATGATACAAGCGAGCACCTGGTATGTGACAGTACAAAATGGCGACCACGCTGCTATTCGCAGCGATCTTGTTGCGCGTCCGAAACGAATTCGCTGCACGTGCGCTGCGTGATCGCTCCGCTTTGAAGACACTCGCAATCCGCTAGTATGATAAGTCCCTTAGGACTGTAGAATTTACCCCAAAATATGTTTAAAATCGAGTTACTCATCTCCGATTTTATCCAGTTCACAAAGACTTCAGAGAGACAAGACAGATAGAGAGAGAGAGAGAGAGAGAGAGAGAGAGAGATAGATAGAGAGAGATATGTTTTATTGTGAAAAAATTGTTACAATTTGTCTCACTCTCTCTCTTAAATATAAGGTGTTTATTTTCTTTAGACAAATATATTGTTGACACGTTTCATTTACGGAAACATTATTTTTTTTTAATTTCGTTTCGATTTTCCATCATAATTTTAGTTAAGTTTGTAAGTTTACCGCACAATTTAGTTTCAAAATATCACCCGCTCTTGTTTTGATACTGAATCGATTTCGATTCTAATAAATATGATACTCAAAAAGCCGACTAGAAGTGGAAAAGTTTATTATAATTTATTGCGACGTTCTACTTGTAAATTTCGTTGAAAATAAAATAGAATTTCGTCACAGTTTTTGCAATACTTTCAATAGATAGCGAGCTGGATTCAGATGAATATACAAAATATCAGGATCGCATTCTGTCCAAAGCATTGAAATAAGTGAATCTTGTGATCTTAAATTTGAAAGTGTTTTGGAAACATTAATAGTTATTTGTATGCCAAGGACTGAAAGGGCTACTTTTTTGAACGAAAATTGCGAGTCTGTTGCTCGCCTCGATTCGCTCGTCTCGCAATTTTCAGACTCGTCCAACAAAGTAGTATTTCGGTCGCGGCGTACACAACATTTTTTAGACGACACATAAGATCCAAAACTTCTTCAATTACACCGAGGAAAGAAAATAAATAATAGAGAATTATAAAAAATCATCGAAGTGAAACTGTCAACTGTCAACATTGAAGTGGCTAGAGTCCCATAAAGTTGTCTGGTCCAGAGCGTCCCGAAAGTGTTTTGCAGTACGGAACTGTCACTTTCACTACATGGAACACTCAAAACGCAACTTCCGGTATGTACATGAATACAGAACGAACAACATTTAGATGGCGTCGTCTAAAAAATGTTTTTTCGGTATAATATTAGTAATTGAAGATACTTTCAGTTATTCAAAAAGATAAAAATTGGAAATAATGGAAGAATCTTTGATATATCAATTATTTTACACAAAAATATGGTTTTAATATGTTATTATAAATAGTTAATCACTATTAATTCACAGATTTTTTATATATATTCACAGAGTTGAACTTACAATTGGTTATACTGACTTCAGAAACAACAACTGGCAACGCTGTGACGTATTGATATACAAAAAAATAAATAATATTGAAAATACATGGTGGGGTGCGAGTAGGGCACGTGCATCGAGCGCACAGGCACATTTAGAAAATATCTAGCGTACACTTCCTGTATCGAATCTTAAAGATCCTTCGATGAGCGCACAAGAAAATTTTATCTGCCGAAGTGAGTCCCAGAGACTCCTAGAGAATTTTTGAATAATTAATATCATTAATACAAAACGAAAGACCATCAGCAGCATCGAAGATTTTCCAAAATAAGCAAATGTTCAACAAAAATTGATATAAGAAATTATTTTTTCTACAAATGAGTGCATTTTCGGTTAGGTTATGTTAGGTTAGGTTAGGTTTTTCTTCTTTTATTTACGGTAACAAACATTTAAAGCTAAATAATCAGTGCGCTCGAACTACCGTGCGCTAGATGCACGCATTCAAATACATATCTTGACCGGAAATTTGAAATTTTGTTTTACGGCTATAAATTGTATGTATTAGTATTTTAAAACAATAATAATCAATAAAAAGAATCAACGAGAAAACAATATAATTTAATCTCTTTTTCAATTAAGCAAGTTACCCCTCTGATTATCCCTATGGGCTTTAACGTATGTTATGTGTAAGTTCATTATATACGACTGTGTTTGAATGTATTCCATAGCTGCATCGCTTATTCTAAGTATCTGTAGTTGAGTAGAGCGCCGGGCTTATATTGTACAACATCTATATAAGCTGCTTCCCTAAAATTTCTATCACGCGAAATATATTTTCGTGTCTTTTGTATTTGATAATTTGGTATAAATTCAAACAAGATAGAAATTATTCGTACAGAGGTAATTATGCTAATACTAGAAAATATTAGTGGCGATTGCAACCGGCCATTGCCGTCTGAAAGTTCGATATTTCCAGCATTCGACATTCCAACGAGATTTGATTTATTTATTTCACTATGTAGTATTTTTCCCAAAGTTTCAGGCAAATGATAGTTGTGAACCTTTGTTATAAAAATATAATTTATTTTAGAAAAATGAAATAAAACAGAAAACGTTGTTTAGGACCACGCTAGTGAACGTTATTATTGATCTCTGTCACCTGTCATTCAATTTTTTTACTACCGCGTTCCGTATGTTGGGTATAAGAAATCATACCCTAACCTACCGGGTAGGCAACAAACAATGCAACCACGAACCACCTCAAAATAAGCTGCAATTTCGAATGATATGATTTTCTGCACTAACATGCATTGAAATAGACTACAGCCTCTACTTATAAGCCTCATCACAATGGTATTAAAACTAATCCATTTGCCAGATTCATATAAAATTTTGACAGATGACATCAGAAATGACGTAAACTAACAATATAGGTTAGTCAACCCCAATTAACGACCCAGAATGCTTCATTCTATGGGCACTAGTCTTAGGATCAAGGAAGGGAAAGAGGTAGCACAATAATCAAAGTTCGATAATTACTTAAATTCACTATTATATATAGAAATATATTAACAGAACGATATACTCAAAAATATCCAGAAAACGTAAAGTCAACCAAAGTCGCGCGTATTCAATCTCTAGAAGCAGCGTAGCTTCGCTTAAATATTGATGTTCGAGATCTGCTCGTTTCGCTGTCCCGAAAAAGAATGAATTTTTCCTCGATCCAAAATGTTTCGCCTGGGTTAGTGTGATTAAGGAACAAAAGGGGGTGCTATAAACAATATAGAAAGTAGAGGGGTGTAGGTATGTTGTTCTAAAACGTTTACCAGATATATCGAAGAGGATAAAGTTAATTGCATGCTATAAGGATATATTAGAAAGGTTATAAAAGAAAAGTAACTTGGAATTCCAAGAAGAAGGAGTTCTTGGGGTCAAAGGCTTATTTTTTTATTGAGTTAGTTGCACGGGGAAACGGTCTAAAGATGAAAAATGTGACGAAATATGACTTAAGCTAACAATATAGGTGGGCCACCCCCAATTAACCCCCAAAATGTTTCGTTTTAGGATCATGGATGGTAAAGAGGTAGCGCGTCCCGATTCTCTAAAAGCAGCGTAGCTCATCTCAGGGGTTTAGTAGGTTGTTCTAAAACATGTATCAGGTATATCGAAGAGGATAAAGTCAATTGCATACCATAAGGACATAAGGGAGGTAACTTGGAATTCCAAGAAGAAGGAATTCTTGGGGTTAACGGCTTATTGTTTTCTCGGGGAAGTTGTAAGGAGAAACGGCCTGAAGATGAAAAATGTGACGAAATATGACTTAAACGAACAATATAGTTGGGCCACCCCCAATTAACCCCCAAAATGTTTCGTCTTAGGATCATGGACGGTAAAGAGGTAGCGCGTTCCGATTCTCTAAAAGCAGCGTAGCTCATCTCAGGGGTTTAGTAGGTTGTTCTAAAACATGTATCAGGTATATCGAAGAGGTCTGAAGATGAAAAATGTGACCAAATATGACTTAAACTAACAATATAGGTGGGCCACCCCCAATTAACCCCCGAAATGTTTCGGTTTATGGGCGCTAGTTTAGTGCGTTTTCATGTTTATTGTTGATACTCATTATTTCTTATTTAAAATAACGATAGATAATAATAGTCCGGGAGTCAACAACAGATATACACGACCAAGTTAATAATAGTCCGGGAGCCAACAACAGATATACACGACCAAGTTATTAATAGTCCGGAAGCCAACAACAGATATACACGACCAAGTTAATTATGGTCCGGGAGCCAACAACAGATATACACGACCAAGTTATTAATAGTCCGGAAGCCAACAACAGATATACACGACCAAGTTAATTATGGTCCGGGAGCCAACAACAGATATACACGACCAAGTTTCTCTTAAGAGATGAAAAAAAAAAAAAAAGAAATTTAGTCATTTCCTACCAGCTAAATATTTGTGAAACTCGAAGACAGAAAATAATCAGCTGACTATACTATGGTATATTATACGTCAGTTGGCGCCTCGAACATGAAAAATATTATTATATATTTTCAGTGATTTGCTCTCAAATAAAAATTTTATTGCTACTAGCTTATATGTATCCCACCCACCGAGCCGCAGCTGACGTTCATTAGGCTTTATTACATAACTCTCTGATGCATCTCACCAATTAACTTTCGAAAGGAAATAATTAACCAAATTTTCACCTGGCTCCCGGACTATTAGTTCTAAGCAAACAAACAAAACTCAGGTCAACGATTATTCTAATTCTAACCTCGTAAAATTGCGTGTAATGCCAAGAAGATCGTTTTACTACATAATAACGTGACATTTTCTGTTAAAATCTCTCAACTAGAATAAAAAAAATGTTAAAACATTAAACATTCGTTAATATAATAAAATTCTTACTAAAGTTATGTGGTAACAGTTATTTAATTTATTAGAACATGGTAAAACTGATCTTAGCTTAATTAATTTTGAAATCGATACGAAACTTGAGCTCTTTTTCTACTATAACTAAAAGCCATTATGTCCAAATCGAAACTTTATATTGTTTTACCATTCGTCATTCTTCTAAACGACGTTTCGTCTGAGTAAAAAATGACTTCAGTTTTCTAGTATTCTAGTCCCTTCTTTAGCGAACATCATTTTTCTCCGTCACGAAAATATGATCGTCAATAAAAAATTTGTCAGTAGTATAAAAATATTCTGCAGGATCAACAAGTACGAGTCATCAAATAAAATGAAATATAGGGGCTGTTCCCCTAACGGATCTATTATAATTGAAATGGGATCGAGTTTTTATTTCAACGCAATCAAATCCAGGATCGTATCCATTTCAACGTCACATAGCGAGTAGCAGGTCACAATCCAGCAACGTTGCCAAACTTTGAAAATGGCGAGGAAATCTAAAACAATGAGGTTATGTGACGTAATAAAACTATTCTTAAGAAATGTATTTAAAAGTATTAGTTATTTTTTGATTAGAGTAATGCAATAAAATATTAGAAACAAACAGATTAGTTCTGTGGTGCCGTTCATTAATGATATGAGTTTCGAAAAGGGATGAAAGGGGTTTAGAAAGAATCATGAAACAGTTAGACATAAATATCAACCTTAATTGAATATTTCAAATTGTTTTGTAACAAAAAATACACGTGATTTTGGGCAGGGGTGATAGTGTAGTGTAAAACCTACCACGTATAACCAGGAGAGAGGAAGGGGGTTAAATAGATGCTAAAATTTACCGCGTGATGATCAATGGACGAGCCTCATTCGAAAATTAATTGCTTCTGTTAAAATTGCTGGAGATAAATTTATTTGTAAATTTTATAGTAAAAAAAAATATTTAGCAGAGCGTGGTTTCGATCCACGGACCTCTGGGTTATGGGCCAGCACTGCGCCACTCTGCTCATGAATGCATATTTCTGTAAAATTTTTTTGTTAATTTCATTTACTCTGGATATATATATTTAAAATTCTTCATATTCTGTTAACTTTATAATTGATAATTATCTTACAATTCATTTGTTTTTGCATATATATATATATATATATATATATATATATATATATATATGTTGGTGCAAAAGATATAGTTACATGAAAAGTATATAATATATCAACAAAAAATATTTAGCAGAGCGTGGTTTCGATCCACGGACCTCTGGGTTATGGGCCCAGCACGCTTCCACTGCGCCACTCTGCTTTCAGAGAGCATATTTTTTAATAATAACTTAATATAAGAAATAATATTACAGTTTATGTATTCTTCTCCTGAATAAATATTTTTTATTTTAATAGATGAAATATTTTTCACTAAATCTTTTTTTGACGTTTCGGTTCAATTTTGGCAATAAATATATTAAAAAATGAACATGTATATGAAAATTAACAATCAAAGAAATCATTTATATAAAATAGAATAATTTCAAATAATACTCACTAAGATATCAAAATCACAATTACATCCATTAATTATTTGATTAAACTAGTAAATCATTTCATTCCAATTTCTGCTGATTCTGATTATATTTTTTACTAACATTTCTTAATACACGATGATAAGTTTAGATATATTATAATAAGTTATGAATTTAGGTTTTATCAAAATATATATAGTTGCGTTTACTTTATTGGATTAATTACTTTATTAATTTAGGTATTTTCTACTCTGTAATAAATATATTAGAATATTTTCTTTTGATTACATTACATCAAATACGAAAACTCAATAATATGTATAACAAGCAGAGTGGCGCAGTGGAAGCGTGCTGGGCCCATAACCCAGAGGTCCGTGGATCGAAACCACGCTCTGCTAAATTCTTTTTAAAATTTTTGTCAATGTTTTTTTTTATTTATATTAGTGATTCATTTATGAAACATATTTTATCGGATTATTTTCAATGATATCAATTCACAAAATGTAATATATAATTTTCTTGGCACTTTTTACTATCTATGTTAGTGTCCAATAGCTTCTAATAAAGTCCGAAATTCAACTTTTTATCTGTTTTGAAAACTAATTTTCATCAGAAGAGTTCTAAAAAACAGACAAAAACGTATAAAAGGTCTAAGAAAATAAAATTGAAGATAAATTTCAGTTAGGTTATGTTACAGTACCTAATATGTTTTTTGCTAATAAATTGGATTTTTGTTCATTTATGAATCTTGGGTTGTTAAAAAAATTCAAATAAGAATATTTTTTTATATACTTCCAATTTTTTAATTTATTTTAATTTTGGAAAGAAAATTCAAATCAATGTTTATATATATATATTAATTATCTCGTATCAACATGGCCCATTAGCTCAGTTGGTTAGAGCGTCGTGCTAATAACGCGAAGGTCGCGGGTTCGATCCCCCCATGGGCCAAATTTTTTTCTTAAATTAAATTGGGATAGTTTTACAATTTTTATTATGCTTTTAAACATTAGACCAAACCAATAATCGTATGAATCAAAACCAGTAGAGAAACTGTGTTTAATTTGAAAGTTTCAACTTTAATAATTAAATGAAAAATCAAGTTATGTCCGCCCCGGTTTTCACAAATGTTCTTCTAACATAACGGCTCTATTTATTTTATTTTTAAAAGTCACTTTCAGTAAAATTTTATGTAATAGCTGTTTCGGCTCAACTCAACGTGCACATCTTACTCAACGGAGTTTTATTTTCCTTTTTCTGCAAATATAGCGACGGTTCCGATGGAGAAAATGCCTTCAGGAGGGCATTATATTGTCATTTCGGGCTTTTATCGGACGCCCTAGAAAGCTACCCTTTTACTTTTTTTTTTAGCTCGAGTGGACACAGAATATGTACGCGGAAAAGGGTTGAAACGACACATTTATATTGTCACGTGAAGATGGATAAGTACTTTTAGACATCCTGCAGTGATAAAACGATTTTTATTAAAAAAATCTTGATTCTTATCTCAGATAAGGAAAAATATTGAGTTCATACAGATACAGTTTGTACCGATCGTTTCATATGACGATTGGCACAATCATTTATTAAGTTTGATCACCTAATTAATTATTTTAGGATAAAATCATTCGTCACAATTTTCTGAGAGGTCGATAAATATGACTTCATATTGCAGATTGAATATTAAATTATAACACGTAAAAAGACGAGTTAAATGTATCTGCCTGTAAGGGAGTTTGGTTTAAACAGGGTACCAAACGTGGACTGAATCCTTTTTGTATCCTATTCGTCTAATAGAACTTCGGTAGGCTTTTATCTGACGCAAATAATCTTGTCGCCATCGAACTATCCTTGACGATTCGGTTATTGTTTGTTCAGTTTTTTGTGTTTAAAACCACATGCTGACAAAACTTGACGCAATGTTTCTAAATTGGTATAATTGTATTCTGGATAATCTAATACCTTTTGCTGTATAACTTCTAATGTCAACTCTTGTTGTCAACTGATTTCAGTTTTTCTTTACATGTTTTTCGGTTCTCTGAATAATTCTCTGCAGGAATATTTCGAAGAAATCGTGTACATACGCCTTCCGTCAGCTTCGGCCAATAGAAATGCATTTATGTTTACGATTCGATGTTTTAATTCAACCCCACGTGGCCTGACGGTTTGTTAGATGTTTACCGATTTTTATACGGGGAGTAAACATTATTTTTCATTTCTTAATTTGGTATGAGTGTCGTGCTTATTTATGAAATATTGATTTTTTCCTCGGATCTTTTGCAATTTATATTGGAAGAACTATATAATGTTGTGAAAGACGGTAAAGGATCAAGGATCAGGTGTGGTATCTTCCAAATATCGCGGTAAATAATGAGTGCTCAGTGTTTGTATCATTGAATTTGTGAATTGTGAATCTTTGTTATGGTGTCATTTCAGATGTGGCTCCAATACTGTTAGCGAATGTCGCAATCAAAACAAATATCGAAGATGTAATGTCGAATAATCAAAATGTTAATTTCTCCATGTTTTGTTTCATATTTTTTTTTATTTTATAGTGTCTCAGGAGAGTCAGTAAAAATTAAGCTTGAAATAAAAAAATATGAAATAAAGAGATTTAGAGAACTAAAAAATATTTATTCAAAATAGAACATGTATGAATTATTATTTTCTTTCTTAGATGTTTGTCAAACCCGCACCGATGGTTATTTCCAAGCTTATGTATTTCCAATTAGAATTGTATAGTATTCAAAGATTTATTTACTTTGAAATATTTCAATTTCAAAAACTTAAAATCGTATTTTTTGAGAAGAGAAAGCAAATTTCTGGATTTCGTTCATATATCTTATGATACGGCCATGTACGATTATATTCAGATCATCTTCTTCCTTTTAACAGTGATATGGGGATGAAAGTTGTAATTTATCAATGATTCTTGGGCGAAAGTTGCCGATAAAGCGAAATAATTAGTTTTTTATGGTAAAACACATCTTCAATCAATTAAATTCATGTCTTCAGACTGCGACGAGTTAGTTAAAAGTTAGATCAGCTAAAGACTTCCAGCGTTACTACCAACGATTCTATCGGTGTAAAGCTATCCAAGCAGACTTCTCCGAAGAGAATAAGAAATTTTTTTGAAAAAAGTTATGAAGCTTTTGTAAATGGCAAATATCTCCCAATAGTTTTCTGATACACTGGCTGGCACTGGTGCTTTTAGGATTTGGTTATCACCATCACCGCAAATCCTCTTGTTGGGAGTTGACGTTGGGAGCGATATATTCTGGCATATCTGGCCGAATTAGCTAAGGTAGCTCCACAATAACTTGGAGCTCTCCTTTAGACTAGGAATCTATATGCCCCGCAGCTGCTTCTAATCCTCTACCAGATCCAGATTTGGAATATTCGGATCTCGGCTTCCAAGCATATCCTGAAGATGCTCGACTCGATACAGAAGAGAAGCAGTTCTACTTATAGGCGATCCAAAGTTGACCAGAGACCATAGAAGAATGATCGCCGATATTACCTCGGTAACTTCTCTTTCAAATTGTCCGTCTAGAGTAGTTTTTGCAAGACCTACTCGACAGGCAGATGTGGCTTATAAACGCTCAGAATTCCAATTTATCGGGACTCATTTCATTGGAGAAGTCCAAGCCTGTGGAATCGACTACCAATGCGAGTCCTTCCTGAGTACTACAACCTACAGAAGTTCAAGCTCAATATCTACAGGCAGACACCTGGAATTACACCTCTTATGATTGCTTTTTACAGTACTTGTCCTAACCACTGTATTAGAAAGTACTCAATCTATATATCATATATTCCAAGTTTGAAGACACCACGTTGTTTGGTATTCGTTTGACAGATATCAGTAGTGAACGTATTCAGCGAATTTGTAAACATAAAAAAAATTGTCATCGTTATGTGAAAGGTATTAGTCTAACCAATATGAAAGCTGAACTAGAATCTACTCTGGCTGAGACTGCTCCTTCGTTATCAACAGTAAAATATTGGGTAGCAGATTTGGAACGGAGCCGTATGTCCTGCAAAGACCAGCATCGCAGTGGTAGACCAAATGAGGTGAAGACTCCAAAAATGTTGAAGAAAATCCACAAAGCGGTACTGGATGATCGTCGACTGACATGGTAGTGAAGATGTTTCCATCGAGTGTTTGGCAAAAATAACGTCAAATTTTTGTACCGTTTCATAACCATGGATGAAACGTCACTTCACACCAGAAAGAAAAGGACAATCAAAATAATGGAATGAAAAGGGAGAACCGGTTCCAAATGAGGCAATCTGCAGGCAAGGGCATGGCGACGGCTTTTTGGGTGCTCGTGGGATAATGTTAATTGACTGTCCAACATGTTGGGCCTCAACCAAAATTGATAAACTTTCACTTAGACACACAAATGTGTTTGTGTTTTTACACTCCATATAGGGTGTGGATCCAAGGAAAAAATCAGTTGAAAGAAAATGATGTTTTTTGTGTACGGTTCATTGTGTAACTAACGGTCCATAAGCTCCCTCTGGACCAGAGGTGAAGTTTAGCGTTAAAACTTTGTCTAGGGCCAGGAAGGTCAACAGAAAACATCATTCTTGCACTTTTTATTCAAAATAAATTTTTCAATATATTGTTTTGAAGGTATACCCTATTTGCAGAATGGAAAAACAAAATTTTGTTTGCTTTTTTATCCTTTGAACGATGATTTATACTTTTATGTGTACAATAATGTACGATATGTTTTGAAAAATATTTTATGAGATCAAGGAAGATAATGTAAAGGTAGCACAAATCAAAAATTGTAATCAAATATTATTCGAATTATGTAGAAAAAACCAAAAAAAAAATATGAAAAGTAAGGTTTTCTATTTTACAATGGAGTTGAAAATCATGAAAAAAAATCAAATGGATTAAGTGTAAGATAATTATTCAAGGATCCAGGACGGTCTAATCAAACTGTGTTAAATACGGTCCCATGGGCCGTGAAGTAGGTTTGGAATAAAATACATCGTGAGGTCCATAGGACCGTTTTGGGCTGTGGGGAGAGTTCAATTGCGGGCCTATGAACCGCACCGGAACTCAACCGGTTAAAAAAGAAAAACTATCAACGGCGAGTATTATACGAACATTTGCGCGAACTAATCAAGCAAAAACGAACGCATTTGGCTAAGAAAATAGTGTTGCACTAACTGACATATCCGTTATTGCAATGGCCTAAATTAATGAATTAAAGTTTGAATTGCTACCTCAATCACCTTATTCGGCAGATTAGTTCCCTCGGATCATTTTCTGTTCCTATATTTGAAAAAATGTCTTGGTTGTTAAAGATTTTCCAAAATCGAAGAAGTGATGTCAGCTATTTAGAGGAGCTTGACGATTCTTATTATAAAAAGGGTATCGAACTTATTGAACATCTCTGTAGTTGTTTTTTTTTAAAGAATTTTCGTGTTTTCTTTATTGTGTCAAGTACTTCTGAGATCATCTTCGTAATCTTTGATACAAAGGGCTTTTGGCCCGTCCAAACCATTTTATTTTATTAAGCACAGAAAAGGTTTGATTGATGAAATTTTGTATTATGTTTCTCATAATTCGGTCTTTAGAATCTTTCTCTAGTAGGAATTTGCATCATTCTTTATTTTTATAACTCTCACTCATCATTACATTTTTATTTTTTGTTAACGTCCACCAAATAAATAGCTTCAAGTTTTCCCATTTGGTCTTTCAATGCACACGAAGTTTTGAATCACCCCGGTAAGGGAATATGTATTCGTTCCAATGACCGCAGTTCTGTATCAGCATCAAAAAGCACTGATAAATGCGAACGTCTAGTCGTTTCGTCTCGCTTTTGTAAGCACAACTTCAATCATTCCGACGAGATTAATTTTTCTTGTTTTATTGATATTCGATGTTTCGAAGCATTTTTCACTTATTTTTAAGCGTAGAAGCAAATTTCCTTCGATATTGTTTAAAAGCGCGTATAATTCCTAATGAAGGAACAAAAAATATAATAAAAGTAGAAAATAACAAACGATTCTGTAGCCTTCATAGTCCAGTCATTATAGTGAGTCGACCTCGGAAAATCGACATACCCAGTATATTACCACGTAGAAATTTATAGTTTGGCATCCTAAAACTATTCTCAAAATTCACATATAATTGGATGGTTGCAAGTTTTGAAGTCAGGGATCAAAGGTCACAAAAATCGATTTTTTTTAAAATTTTTTGCAAATATCTCGTTTTCTATGGGTTTTAAGCTATTTGTTTTTATTATAAATATTGTAGAGAATTCGATTCTCTACAACTTTTGTAAGTAACATTTTTTTATACATTGAAGTGTTTTCAAAATGGAGGGCGCAAAGCGCGCGGTCAACTGGTAGTCCCGACCAAAAACTCTAATATTGAGGTTATAATTTATTGCTAAATATATAATTATCATTTTTTATTAACTTTTATATTAAATTCTATATTCCTTTCCAATAATTCTAATAGCAGCAGTTATAATTGGTCATGATATAGATTTACTTGTGATTCTAATTATCTCACAAATAAGAAATTTTCTTTGAAAAAGTTGGCAAACGTAAAAATTGAATTATACTCCACCAAAAGTTTTGATGAGTATCCTCGTTCTAAAAAACACATTTTGTTTCTGCAAGCATAAAGTGGATGTGGAAGACAACTTTTTTAAAAACATTTGAGAAACTGCCTAATTTGGATAAATTTCCTGCAGCATTCGAAGAAGAAAACTGTCCGGTTCAGAGATAATTTGAGAGTGAAAAGCAAACCTTATTAACAGTTTATAATGCCAATAAAATCGAATAAACCTGCGTAGTTATCAAATATTCCACCAACGAGTGGAGCAGCTCACCAACATTTCAATCGCGTTTATTATCAAGTTTAAACTTAGTTAAGGCGTTATTTAGAACCCCAGAAATGAGGTTGGACAATGAGTAACGAATTCCTGGTACGTTTCATGACTATTTTACCGCCTGCATGCATACATTCGTACAACTGCAAAGTGGCTGTAGCTCATGATGTGAATGCAGGAAAGCGGGAAAGCTCCTTAGCTTACCCCCAGTGTAATGGACAAGCTTGTCTCAATGCTGTACCATATCAGCCCGGTATTAATTATGACAGAACCTTTGGTGAAAAATCTCGAATGACAAATATCGTTGAAGACGGTAATTAAGAGGAAGTTAAAATTCTGTAGCAGAGGAACAACGACGACGATGACGAAGAAGAAACAGAAGATGAAGAAGAAAAAGAAGAAGAGAATTGAAATTACAACTTGTTCTCGAATTTTTTATCAATTTTGACAATAATAAATCTATAAAATGACACGTTTAATAAAAACCTTAATTATAAATGTATTTCTTTCCTTCTTTATTTATATAGAAAGTCACATTATTGTCTGCGCGCTCTACGCTCTGTATCTCGAAAACAGTTAGAGGTATAAAAAAATGTTAAATACAAATGTTGTAGAGAATTGAATTTTCTACAATATTGATAAGGTATACAAATATGTAAAACTCGTAGAAAACGAGATATTTACACAAAAAAGGGGAGAAGAATCGATTTTTATTATTTTTGACTGACTTTAAAACTTGCGACCATCCAATTATATGTGAATTTTGAGAATAGTTTTAGGATGCCAAACTACAAGTTTTTACGTGGTTATATACTGGGTATGTCGATTTTACGAGATATTCACCTAATTTGGTCCAAAATGACTTGACTATCAACGGCGTTCCATTTTTAAAATAATTTATTATTATTATAAAGTACAATATTGTAAATCCTGAATCGCTGGGAAAGGATTGGTTCCGGATTCTAGATTTTTCCGTATTTTAGTTCATACATTTCAATGCATTTATGGTAGCGCCTTCTATCACGAGAAATCGCATAAAATAAAATCACGTTCAATACTGTACAAAAACACATTTATAAAATGATAATAATAAAAAAATTAAATACTTCATAAACATATTCTGTATGCTATAGTTATGAATGGTGTCACCATCTAGTGTCAAATACTGAAGCTAAAAATTACGATACTAACGAATCAGTCCAGATTTTGGATATTCCGCGTTTTAGAAGTCAGAATTTATGATTTTAAACTGTATTATAATAGAAAATGAGGGCTTGTATTTGTTTATGGTGATTCTATGTAGCTTTTGAAACATTTTTTAACCCAAAAGTCATAAAGCAATGGAATGATTTAGTTCGTATAGAATCACCAACAAAATTCCATTCATAACATCAACGGTTCCTAAGTTTAATGATAGATAATAATTGTCATTCATGTATTCAAAGGCAAACATATTATTTGGGTTGTCGTCGTCCTGGCATATAACTAGATTGACTTCCTACTACTTCCTCGTATTTCCCTTTAACATATAATAATAAAGTCATTAATGATGCAAAGTAAATTATCATCCTCTTGCATACGCCAGCGATCCTCTGAACGCTTAGAAATACGATGTCATACAATTTTGGAAATCGTTAAATTTATCTGCCGGGATTTAATGAATTCCAATTAGGGATTTATTCAATAAAGCGATGTAAGTTTTATAGAATCTGAGTGTAAATAGATTTTATTTAGTAACAAAAAAACAAGTAATAGAAATTTGAGGATATTTTTGTAAGTTTTATAGTATTTTTCACAATCTAAGTAAGTGCATTCACTATCGAAGCCTATATAAGACCCAATACCGTCGTCCCTCTAAGTATCCACCTCCGGATAAATCCATGGGTGCTAAGAAGGACATTCCACCAACCTCCTGATTTTTCGACAGGTCCTCATCCTCATTCACGTCGTAGATTCCTTCCTTTTCCCTGAGTTCTATGGAAGATTCTGGGATGTCTTATCTTTTTGTTAAGAGATTAGCTTGTTGCCCAACAGTACTAAATTTATGGCTATTTATTGGGAGAACATAGTTTAGGGCATTTTTTTTATAGTTAAAAGAGAAATTTGAACTTGTTGGATTTGGAATTTTAATATGATGAAACTGTTGAATTTTAATCTCAAATCTACTAAATTAGACACGTTTATTCATTACTATATATTATCTAGTTAAACTATCGCTACTATCTTGTAATTTACGGGTTACAAACTATTTATATTTGTGTACCAACATCTATATGAGTTCTCAACTTTTTTTCACGTGTTGAATACAGTTTCTCCAGTTTTCAGCGGTTACATTTTTAACTTCCATTTTTATCAATTCGATCTACTACTGTTTTTAAAGTGGGTGTATTATTGTGAGCACGTACATTACTATAATTTATTCCATATCAATTCAATAGGGTTAAAATTACACTTGTTTCCTTTACAATTTTGTCACGAACGCATTCCTTCGAAAAATTATAGTTTTTAACTTTTCTATAACCGTAACCTGGTATATTTTGGCGACTATAGTATGATAAGATACATTATCCATATAAATTAGGGTTGCTAGACGTCCTGTATTTCCCGGGACGTCCCGTATTTTAGGCTCAGTTTAAAATGTCCCGCCGGAACTGACTCTATCCCCTATTCGAACCGTGCTTCGTTTTTTATTATTAAATTGATCAGTCCTGCAGAGGTGCAATTCCTGTATCAGGGCCCACCCAAACAAACTCGATCAATTCATCTACGTTAGACTATAATTCTCATGCACGCAACGTTCACAACTTCGCATACACACCAACTAGGATTGAGGAAGTTCGAGGGAATTGTATGGTATTCACAACAAATTTCATCAAAATTTTACAAACTTCTTACCAAATTTAACCATAAATTCGCTCGAGCTCCTTTTAATTATAGTGTTTATAGTTCTTCCAATATCAATTGCAGATTATAAAAACTGGTTTGAAATACTTGCCGACATTTTTGTTGGATCTGCCATAGGCGTATTTCAGGATATTGCTTTCAGTATTAGCTTTAGTATACATCGATGGTAGACCTTGAAGTTTAGTTTTTAAAGATGACAATGTGTCTATTGTTATTTCTTCATTGTAACAATCAAATTTTGATTTATGATTCGTATCATTGTCTCTTCAAGTTGAACTGGCCACGCACTTCTTTTATATCGATAAGGAAGGTTTTAATTGAGACTAGAAGCTCGTGGAAGCTTCTATTGTTCTCAACAAAAAGGGTAATTCCACGTGTTACTAAAAGTTGCCGTCACTGTTTAGTTCAGGGATGGGGAAACTACGTCATCTCCGGCCCGCAAAGCTTTGAAATCCGGCCCGCGACCATCAAACAAAAATCAAGTACAGCTTTCTTATTATCAGAAAATGAAGCTCGAGTTGGTGCGTCTGTCGTCGAACGCGCTACCAATTTGAAGCAACTATTTTTGAACACCAGCAAAATGGAATTTTATAAGTTTTTATCTAGGACACAGGCCCTTGCCCAGAAAATAATGGCTATGTTTGGTACAAGCTATTTGTGCGGACAAACGTTTTCAATAATGAAACTAAGAAAAAATTGTCTTCGTAATAGGCTTTCGGATGACCTCCTTTTTTCATTGTTAAAAATTTAAGCATCACAATTGGCACGGGCTTATGATGAAGTCATGCAGAAACAAAAACAGTTCCACATGTCACACATGTCCACAAAGACCAGCTTTTTACTTCGCGGCTAACTTGAGTTCAATTAATTGCAATTGAAAATGTTATTTTTTAATATTGCACAATAAATTAGTGTTTCAGAAAAATTAAAGTTATACTTTTATTTTAGTAAATAATGTAATGCTACTTGGCCAGCCATATATTTCGTTATGGTCTCAATATAGGGGACAGATTTTTTGCCGGTAGAGTGCGTCACCACCCACGAAAGCTTGAAAAAAAGTGTCATAACACACGGGGGCCTGGAGAACCTTATTCGACAAAAATAGAATCAAAGAATGCATGGGTCGCAATAACACACACAAAAGAAGGCTTTATTTGGCTTTTTTACCATTTTGAGAAAAATGGTCCATCTTTGAGATGATGTAGGTCACTCCCTATTGGTCGAAGAAGAAAAAGTTGAATATAAATTTGTAGGGAATTTAATGCTCTACAATTTTGTATGGAAACTGTTTTTTGATAGAACCACTCCTTTTCGAGATATTGTGAAAAAACCGATTTTTCGGCTACCAAAAGTTGTGCCGAGCCCAGATTTTTTATATTTTACTTTTAAAACCCATTAAAACGACATAAAAAAATAAAATCTTCTACCTCACCTTTTGTGAGGTAAAATCCTCTGTGAACTGGACTCTCAGGAATATAAACTAATGCAGTTACAACATCAAGAATTTTGTAGTTACGACGGTTTACCTCTCAGGTACAAAATAAATTATTTTGAAGGAGACCTCAGAATCGTTTGCATTTTTTTAAAATTCTTCATTTATCAATTGATTCTTCAACAATGTATAGAACTACTATACATTTAAACAGTGATGACGCACAGCGATGATGTGATGAGGAAAGGAAACTCGTTCAATATTGAGGAGAGGAAAAAATTTATCAATTATCTAAATATAACGTTTATTGATTTTGATGGTTACACAATATGAGCCTGACAATATTCAAAACTAAAAACCATTTATTAGTACAATTATACATTCATATACAACTTATTATTAATTATAAACTTAGCCTATGTTAAATTTCATTAAGTAAAGAGATATTTGGTTTAAGAATAGCTTAATGCTGTGAAATTGACAGGATGTCCCATATCATCCATGCATATATATCGATTTAAAGAGCGATAGGTTCGGGACAATCTGTGTAGGCATAAAAATTAATATAAATAGAACACTTTGTAACATTTTTTACTTAGAAATTTCCATTGACTTTTGCACTAACGACTAAGGTTTGTACCTACGTTATATATATATACAAAAAAGAATGTTTTTAATGGCAATTTTTACAAAGTTTTTGGTATAAAATGATAAATATTCAAAATTGAGAAATAGTTTGATGAAATAAAATCTGAATTGGAGTTTCTGTAGGACGAAAAGAAGAATTAAAGGAAGTTAGCTCAAAAAAAATTTAATTTTTGGAAATGAAATAAATGTAGTTCTAAAAATAGTGGAATCAAACTATTTCTCATCGAAAAATAAAAATGTCAAGGGTATATCATGTTTTTGTGAATATCAAAATGTTCTTATCAACAATTTAAAATAGAATTACAGGTTTATAATAAACAAAAATAACGGTTCTCGGTCATATATTAAAAAAAGCTTATAGCATATCAGCGGAAAAAATTTTTAACATCAGTGACATCAAAAGCTACCTGAATTTCTTTGTTTTGTATATCTACCGTTAGAGAACATAACTGAATAAAATTTATGACAAAATTGATCTAATTGAGAGAGATGGTATTCAAAAATATTTTATCTAGCAAGGAACACAAACAAAATACCCAGAGACTGAAAAAAATATAAGTTGATAGCCCTATATATATATACGAAAAAGGTTCCAGAAGTAGCAGGCTTGACCTAGAGATGGCAGTAATTGCTGTATTAGAAAGTACACAATCTATACGGACGCCACGCTGTTTGATATTTGTTTGGCGGCCATCAAAAGTGAACAATTTCAGTGAATTTCTAAGCATGGATTGTGTGATTCTATATTTTTATTTGAAAGACCAACCAATATAAAAGCTATAAAAACTTCTTTATTAACAGTGAAATATTGGGTGGCAGATATAAAAGACGCCTTACTACCAGCGATGACCAGCATCGCAGTGGTCGACCAAATGAGGTGACAATTCCGGAAATGTTGAAGAAAATCAACAAAGAGGTACTGGACTGGAAGTGCAAGAGCTAGCAGACATAGTAGGCATTTCAAAAAGTGCGGTATATTATCTGAAAATTTGGACATAATCGTAAAGGTGTTTCCATCGAGTGTTTGACAATTTTTCATAGAAATGAAGCCTATTTTTCGCATAACCATGGATGAAACGTGGGTTCATCAATTCACACCCGGAATAATAAGCAATCAAAACAATGGACTGAAAAAGGAGAACCAATTCAAAAGAGGACAAAGACCGTTCCATCTGCCGGCAAGGTTATGGTATCAGTTTTTTTGGGATGCGTTTGGGATAATTTTCATTGAGTTTCTTCAAAAAGGAAAAACTATTAACGGCGAATATTATGCAAACGTATTGCAACGTTTGAACGAAGAGATCAAGCAAAGATGGCCGCATGTGGCCAAGAAGAAAGTGTTTAATAGAGACAATGCACCAGATCACACATCCGTTATTGCAATGGTAAAATTAATGAATTGGGGATTGAATTGCTATTCGCCAGTTTTAGCCCCTTTAGATCATTTTCTTTTCCCAGCTCGGCGGTCAAAGACTCTCCAAGAATGAAGAGGTGATATCAGCAGTTAATAGCTATTTTGAGAAGCTTGACGATTCTTATTATGAAACGGTTATCGAACTTATTGAACATCGCAAGAAAAATTGTTGTTTTCTTCGTTGGGCTAGGTATTTCTGGGACCATCATCGTAAAAGGAACAGACCTAATGTATGAGAATTACAGAGACATAAATGAGGAAATGGAGAAAGAAGAAATTGCATATAGAAAGAAGAAACAAACGACATATGACATATACACTAAGGAGCTGAATAGAAAGTAAAATAGAACAGAAATAATAATTACATGTTACATTTATAGATTTAAAAGCTGCATCCGACTCACTACATAAGGAAATGATATGGGATAGTGTGAGAAAACTAGAAATCCGTGGAAAAATAATGAAGATAACAAGAAGCATATATGAAAACGTTAGAGGGAAGGTTCAAATAGACGAAAAAATATCGGAAAATCAAGAAGAAGAAGAAGACAATAATTGGTTACAGAAACCTAGAATTGGTGAAACTAGACGGACGAGTATATGCGACTATGCAGTAATGGTAGGAGATAGAAACAAGAAAATGGAAGAAAAAATAGAGGCCGAAGAAAATACCAAAAAAGGCGAAAGGATTGTAGTAAACTAAAAGAGGGAACATGGGGAAGATCTTATAATAAGAGGAGAAAAGCTAGATTTGGTGACCACATTTCAATACAGTGAAAAAACCCAATCAAATATACTATAGACTATTTGGGAGAAAAGAAAAAGGCAAAGACATATAAATAAAGATATACAGAGATGAAACAACAATGCAAATATAAAAAAGCACCAACAGGAACAAATTTTAAAACTAGTACGGACCCATAATGAGAAGAACACCACAAAGAAATGAGATAAGAAGGACAGGAAGATCCGGGAAAGCTTGGTTAAAACAAGTAGCCTAGGAAGGGGGATGGAAAAGAAAAAGAATACGACAGAAGAATGAAATAGCAAAGGATCGGAAAGAGCTTTAGAGAACATTAATTTTCCATACTGTTCCTCTATATTTGAAATTATTCAAATTCTTTACAACAATTTGAATTTCCAAAATTAATAACATTGATTTTTAAATTCAAGGTGATTCATATCATATATAACAACGAAAAAATAGTTTCAGAAAGATCGTAAGATGTTATTGTATATTCGAAAACGATAAAAAATGAGGTGGTTTATAAGTATTTCCATTCAATTCGTTTCGTTTTGATTATAATATGACATATCCTTGAAACTATACTATTTAGGCACCATTATGAAGCAAAAAGAGAAACTGTATATAAGTATACTGTATAAAAAAAGATGCAACTTAATACAGAGCTGGTAATAGGGTAACTTTTGCCATATCACGCAATGCAATATCTTATAATTGAATTTTGACTTTTTAGAAAGTTTGTAAAGTGATATATACATTGTTGTACGAATGATAAATGGTAGTAATGTTCATTTTCCAAAATATTATTTTGAATTATTCATTCTGAAAAAGCCGTTTGGATTACTTTGAAATCAATAATGTCGATAAAAAATCTTGTAAATTAAATATCCGAAACCGTTTATATCAATACACATTTAAGTTTGGACATGAATAACTTTGAGATGCTTAATTTAATCAAAAAAATGTTTTTTGTAAAACGGTAAGATTTCTACAAAAATCTATATTTCTCATTTCATCGCGCTTATTCGTTTAGAAATTTTAAAATAAGCAACTAAATGATGAGACTTACGAAAAAATGTAAGACACATGTTCTGTAAAGCAAAATTGTAAGTGATGATTGTCTGCACGATCAACAAATTATTGGATATGAGGATTCTAATAGACTGAGTAGAAAAAGTAGAAAACTATTAAGTGGAGGGTCTTCCCAGGACCGAAAATAATGACCATTCAACTTTTTATAAATGTGACACAAAATAATATGATGATAGGTCACAATCTTCAAAAAAATCGCACTTGGAGTATATGAAAAAGACTAAAATTAAGCTAAAGCAAAAAAGTTGCTTAGGAATTTGGAGGTCAAAGAAAAATATGTTTATACTTCAGAAGTTAACCACTAAAAAAAGTAGTGTATGACTTATAAGCAAAAAATGTCTGACTTTTACGTACTGCTTGGATATTTCGATAATGGATGAAAAGCAAATGACACGTGTAAAAAAGATAAGAAATCTCCAGATATCCAACGAACAGAATTGAATGAAAGTGGAAATTTGTAGTAGAAAATTTCGATCTTTTCAAATGAAATTTCTGTCAAAATTATGCCTTGAAAATGATGAACAAAGTAAAAAATAAGGCACCTAAACGTTTTTTGAAAATTCAAACATTCAAGTACCATACAATGAAAGTTTTGAGTGGATTTTCAAATTATCTGATGTCTAAAAAATCAAATTTCAGTACTTAATCAGTAGTAAAATATTGGGTAGCAGAGTTTAAACGAGGCCGTACGACCTGCGAAGACAAGCATCGCAGTGGTCGACCAAATGAGGTAACGACTACAGAATTGCTGAAGAAAATCCTCAAAGTGGTACCGGATGATCGTCGACTGAAAGTACATGAGCTAGACGATATAGTAAGCAATTCAAAAAGTGCCGTACTTCGTATATTAACTGAAAATTTTTACAGAGTCGTGAAGATGTTTCCATCGAGTGTTTGGCAATGTTTCACAGAAATGGAGCCCAATTTTTGCGCTGTTTCATAACCATGGATGGAACGTGAGTTCATCATTTTATACCCGAAACGAAGAAAACAATCAAAACAATGGGAGAACCGGATCAAAAGAAGGCAAAGACCGTTCCACCTACCAGCAAGGTTATGGTGTCTGTTTTTTTTGGGATTCGCTTGGGATAATTCTCATTCACTACCTTGAAAAAGGAAAAACTGTCAACTACGAGTATTGCGCGAACTTATTGCACGGTTTGAGCGAAGAAATCAAGTATTTGACTCAAAAGAAAGTGTTGTTTCATCGAGATAATGAAACATATGAAAGCAAAAAAGTGGTTCAAGAATTCGGAGGTCAGAGAAAAATACGTTTTTAATTTTAATGATGTGGTTAACGACTGAAAAAAGTAGTATATTACTTATGTATGTATGTATTGCAGGGATCTTTAGACAATGGATGAAAAGCAAGTGACCTGAGTAAAAACAAAGTAAAAACTCCAAATCAATAGGGTATGAGCCAACAAAATGATAAACAATGAACAGAATTGAATAAAAGTGGAATTTTGAAGTAGAAAGTGTCGGTCTTTTCAAATTTCTATTAAAATCATGCCTTGAAAGTGCTGAAAGTTAATTAAAAAATAAGGCACCTAAACGTCTTTCTCAAAATTTTCTATTCCCAACAAAAACATTCAAGTTACCATACAATAAAAGTTTTAAGTGGATTTCCAAATTATCTGATGCCTAAAAAACAAATTTCAGTACCCAACGTGAATAGGGTACCAAAAAAAATTGAATATACTTTATAGCAAAAAGTCGATTGTCTTTTCTTACAAATTAATTATTATCTTTTAAAAATACTTATAATATTGATGTGTATTCAAGTTTTCATCGTTTGTCGTGGCCACCCAACCCGCGCTTTTCTGAAGCTGTAGTCTCGAAAAGTCCGAAACAGGGCACCATCACAGAACAGTATTTATTCACACAGATATACACTCAACAGGTGAAAAAAGGTCTTAATTACCAATTGAAGTATTGTTTGTTGCATGATCTTGCAGATCCGCACCATTTCGTCTCCACCAACGGAGGACACAGTCGTCCTCCTCTTCTAGCGTGTTTAGTCACTTCTCGGCGACGTTGCATCTCTCCGATGCCGCAAGATTTGCTGCATGCGCTCCATGCCGACCAATCGGAAACCCGGCAATCACGTGGTGGACCTAAAGCAAGAAATAATAATGTTACTAATATCAATAAGAATGTTAATTAAACTTCTCTAATGTTTATACTACGTAAAAGCACTTACGGAATTTCTTCGGATAGCTTTTCTTAACTTTGTGGTATTTCTTGTGTTTCTTTTCTGAATGAGCCATATACGAATCGGCTATACTGTGCATTATGGCGTTTTTATTTCCTCGTGGTAAAACTGCAGGAATTGACGCAGATGATGGAGTTGCGACGTCGTCTCCTTGATTTCTGAAATAAACGAAAAGTGAAAATGTAGGTGTTGAAGTGTTTAGCTAGAAGTTATTATCGAAAAACTGTAAAAATTTTTGGCAAATAGCCAAGAGCTGAAAGTGTTTATTGTTAAATGGAATGGTTTATTCTATTCCATCTAAGAATTTCTAAACGGTTTTGATGATATCAAAATAAGTATTGCAGGAATATCTTAAACATTCGGAAACTATGGAATGAAAAAGAAGAATAAGAATGAATGGGCCGAAAGAACATTGGAATTTATCATAAAGCGGAAGGAACCAAAGACATATCTTCGAAGAAAAGGTATTTTGACAGGAAAACATTTTGTATTTGAATAATATAATACGATGTCTGATATTTAAATAATGAAACTGATGTTGTAAAATTATCTATTATACGAGGTTGTATTGATATCAAGTTAGCCTAGACCAGTTCCATGCATAAACAAAATATTGCGTTACCATAGCAACGAACAATAACTTGATAGAAGTGTCAGTTGAAAGTTTGACGTCAAAAAAGTAAACCAGAGTTACGTACTAAATTAAAAGAAAAAATATGTCCACCGTAATTGTGAAAATCGAAAAATTGGTGTATCGAGCCATCATTAAGTACCTATATTTAAAAAGGGTTAAGAGGTAAGCAGATTTACGAAGATATGATTAAGACCCTTGATGATCAATGTCCTTCGTATGCGATGGTGAAAAATTGGACTGCAAGCTTCAAAAGAGGTAAATTTTCCATTGAAGTTGATGACCGATTGGGGAGGCCAGTTTCTGTGTCAGTTCCCGAAAATATCGATGCAGTTCATAACATGATTTTATCAATTTTATCACACCGAATAAAACCGATATTTGAAGCACTGAATATTTCATACGAACGCGTTCATCATATAGTTCAGAGAAAAATTGCAGCAAAATGGATCCCCAATTGTTTGAATGTTGACCAAAAGCGTGCAAGGGTAGAAGCATCAAATTCGATCTGTGCTCGATTTGAAAACGATGTAGACTTCTTAAACCTAATTGTTACTATGGATGAGACTTGGGTACATTTCTAAGATCCAGAAGCAAAGCAACAATTGATGGAATGGCGACACTCTGGTTCCTCAAGACCTAAGAAGTTTCGTGTCCAAAAATCTGCTGGAAAGGTTCCTGCTTCAGTTTTTTGGGATTACTATGGAGTAATCATGATTGATTTTTTTGAAAAGGTTAGAACAATAACTGGAGATTACTATTCGTTATCACTAACCATTCTACGGAAAAAAATTATAGAGAAAAGACGCGGAAAGCTATCCAAAGGTGTTTTGTTTTCGCAGGACAACGCCCCTGCACACAAATCTTATGCTGCCATGCAAAAAATTCGTGATTTAGGGTTTGAATTACTAGAACACCCCCCTTATCCACCAGATTTGGCTCTCTCCGACTATCATCTCTTTCCTCAACTGAAAAAAAAGTTTAAAAGGTCGTAAATTTTCTTCCAACGAGGAGGTATTAAAAGCTATGGAGGTCTGGTTCGCAGAGCAAAAAGAAACCTTTTTTAGAGACGTTGCAGGTTCGTTGTAATAAATGTATCCAATTAAGAGGAGAATATGTTGAGTAATAAAATATTTTGACAAGGAAATTTTGTTTAACTCTATAGTAGGCTGAGAATTTTTCAATATATCTTCGTATCTATCATACTTTCTTTCAACGTTATCTCTTTTCGCACTAATACAGGACTCCAGCAATTTTGCAGGAGTGCAGGTGTTGTAGCAACTTTGGAAGTGTACTACTTGCTCTTGTGAAAGGTTTTTCGGAATTATCTTTGTACAGAGGTTTCGTAAGACGATTTTTTTAAGCTCGCGCTCGATGAGGACTAGTACCATCTGAATATGGTCTCTGAATCCGATTCTAGGTTCTACTTTTTTAATAAGTTGGCATAAGTCAAGATAGTTCAGTCTTCTTTTTTACTGTATATATTAAACAGGACATTGAGGTCTTCAATAAGATGAGCTGGAGCAGTAATTTGATCTTAGCCGGAATTTTTACCGTTTTTCATCACTAATCCTGGATGTCTTTGGCTAGAGCCTCCAGCAGCATCCTCCTCATATTCACGTTCGTTTTACGCAATTTTTGATTTTGGCAAAGAAAAAAGAGTCGCTCTGGCGAATAGGAGGGATGTTCGTCGATTGGAATATTTCTGGAAGCATCCAAGCGATATCAGGGCGCAACAGCGCTATCTTGATCCCTTTTTCAAATTCTATCAAATACTTCCTCTTAGAATCCTTGTTTGATGGTGAAACTAGCTCCTTATGGACGATCCTGTGGCTGTCCAATAAGCAGATTATCATTGTTTCGCACTTCAATGGAGGCTGGGGGCAAGCGCTTGCGACATATTTACACCTGACGCTTGTGAATTGTCGCTTTCAAGATGCAATGTGAACATCCACTTCTTCTCTTCCAAACTTTTTTTATTTTTATATATTATATAAAAAGATGTTGAGCTGATTGCAATAGATAACATAATTCCAACGTACACGTCCGATATATTGGTACTAGCACACTCACAAGCGTTTGTGAAGACTTGATGCTTGTAGGTATTTGATCAAGTCGTGTAAACGTAGTATTTACCGACGATTTTGATGGATGGAGTTTGTATGACGCCCCTGTACGCTTTCACGAGTTTCTTGAACATTTTATGCGTATTGTGCACAGTCCATAGAATCTTCACACTAACAAACAGTTTTTTTATTCCAAAGTTACCACTAGCGCAGCAGAGAACCAGTCTAACTATTCGATTTTCAAACAAAAAAAAATTAAATTAATATCAGCTGCTTTTTTCTTATTCAAGAAGTTGATGAATTTGATAAACTCATCCACTCTCTATCTGTTTCATGCACACTCTTGTCGTTAAGCTCCTTTTTATTCGAATAAAAGGAAAATGAATGAGAAAAACTCTTGTTGAATGCAATGATATCTTCCGAACGTTATAGTGCCACATTTTTACGTAATAAAGGCATCGTCGTAAAATGGTTCGGAACAGCTAAAGGGGATGGGGTAGAAAAGTCGAGAAAATAAAAATAATTCATTTAGTACCACGATAAAATCTTTATAGTTAAATTATCCATAACAATAGGAATTCATCACTGATTTAATTCTAGAAGATTTATGATAGGACATCATCAATTCTGTCGTATATTTCTGTGACTTTTATAGCACAATTAAAACTGTTTATTATCGTCTTCTTTATCTTTGCATGTATCTTCATTCCTAGGTACATTTATTGATCAAACTTACCGTCTCAAAGCCATTTAATGTTACGAGTTCAGTAAATATTGTTTGTATGTCCTTGTGATTTTTACAGAAATGTAGCAAGTTGGAGAGATCATCATTGGTTTCATCAATATTCACTTTAGGGCAATGATAGCTTAAAATACATCTGCGAATTTATTTAATGTGGTGCTCCGCATTCCCAAAAAAGGATGAAATCCATTGCGACCAACCCAAAACAAAAGTACAATGAATTCGAAGCATTGCTAAAAACGCTGTTCCATTTCCAGTTCAAATGATGTTCGTTTTGGAACGCATTTCATGATCATGTACAAAAATCAGCACGAACTTCGATGAAATAACTGAAACTTGCACCTACCTAGTAATAGATATGTAGGAGGAGGTCCGCGTTCCCAAAAAAGGATGAAATCCATTGCGACCCATCCAAAACAACAGTATAATGAATTCGAAGCATTGCTAAAAACGCTGTTCCATTTCCAGTTCAAATGATGTTCGTTTTGGAACGCATTTCATGATCACGTACAAAAATCAGCACGAACTTCGATGAAATAACTGAAACTTGCACCTACCTACTAATAGATATGTAGGAGGTGGTCCGCGTTCCCAAAAAAGGATGAAATCCATTGCGACCCACCCAAAACAAAAGTACAATGAATTCGAAGCATCGCTAAAAACGCTGTTCCATTTCCAGTTCAAATGATGTTCGTTTTGGAACGCATTTCATGATCACGTACAAAAATCAGCACGAACTTCGATGAAATAACTGAAACTTGCACCTACCTAGTAATAGATATGTAGGAGGAGGTCCGCGTTCCCAAAAAAGGATGAAATCCATTGCGACCCATCCAAAACAACAGTATAATGAATTCGAAGCATTGCTAAAAACGCTGTTCCATTTCCAGTTCAAATGATGTTCGTTTTGGAACGCATTTCATGATCACGTACAAAAATCAGCACGAACTTCGATGAAATAACTGAAACTTGCACCTACCTAGTAATAGATATGTAGGAGGAGGTCCGCGTTCCCAAAAAAGGATGAAATCCATTGCGACCCATCCAAAACAACAGTATAATGAATTCGAAGCATTGCTAAAAACGCTGTTCCATTTCCAGTTCAAATGATGTTCGTTTTGGAACGCATTTCATGATCACGTACAAAAATCAGCACGAACTTCGATGAAATAACTGAAACTTGCACCTACCTAGTAATAGATATGTAGGAGGAGGTCCGCGTTCCCAAAAAAGGATGAAATCCATTGCGACCCATCCAAAACAACAGTATAATGAATTCGAAGCATTGCTAAAAACGCTGTTCCATTTCCAGTTCAAATGATGTTCGTTTTGGAACGCATTTCATGATCACGTACAAAAATCAGCACGAACTTCGATGAAATAACTGAAACTTGCACCTACCTAGTAATAGATATGTAGGAGGAGGTCCGCGTTCCCAAAAAAGGATGAAATCCATTGCGACCCATCCAAAACAACAGTATAATGAATTCGAAGCATTGCTAAAAACGCTGTTCCATTTCCAGTTCAAATGATGTTCGTTTTGGAACGCATTTCATGATCACGTACAAAAATCAGCACGAACTTCGATGAAATAACTGAAACTTGCACCTACCTAGTAATAGATATGTAGGAGGAGGTCCGCGTTCCCAAAAAAGGATGAAATCCATTGCGACCCATCCAAAACAACAGTATAATGAATTCGAAGCATTGCTAAAAACGCTGTTCCATTTCCAGTTCAAATGATGTTCGTTTTGGAACGCATTTCATGATCACGTACAAAAATCAGCACGAACTTCGATGAAATAACTGAAACTTGCACCTACCTACTAATAGATATGTAGGAGGTGGTCCGCGTTCCCAAAAAAGGATGAAATCCATTGCGACCCACCCAAAACAAAAGTACAATGAATTCGAAGCATCGCTAAAAACGCTGTTCCATTTCCAGTTCAAATGATGTTCGTTTTGGAACGCATTTCATGATCACGTACAAAAATCAGCACGAACTTCGATGAAATAACTGAAACTTGCACCTACCTACTAATAGATATGTAGGAGGTGGTCCGCGTTCCCAAAAAAGGATGAAATCCATTGCGACCCACCCAAAACAAAAGTACAATGAATTCGAAGCATCGCTAAAAACGCTGTTCCATTTCCAGTTCAAATGATGTTCGTTTTGGAACGCATTTCATGATCACGTACAAAAATCAGCACGAACTTCGATGAAATAACTGAAACTTGCACCTACCTAGTAATAGATATGTAGGAGGTGGTCCGCGTTCCCAAAAAAGGATGAAATCCATTGCGACCCACCCAAAACAAAAGTACAATGAATTCGAAGCATCGCTAAAAACGCTGTTCCATTTCCAGTTCAAATGATGTTCGTTTTGGAACGCATTTCATGATCACGTACAAAAATCAGCACGAACTTCGATGAAATAACTGAAACTTGCACCTACCTACTAATAGATATGTAGGAGGTGGTCCGCGTTCCCAAAAAAGGATGAAATCCATTGCGACCCACCCAAAACAAAAGTACAATGAATTCGAAGCATCGCTAAAAACGCTGTTCCATTTCCAGTTCAAATGATGTTCGTTTTGGAACGCATTTCATGATCACGTACAAAAATCAGCACGAACTTCGATGAAATAACTGAAACTTGCACCTACCTACTAATAGATATGTAGGAGGTGGTCCGCGTTCCCAAAAAAGGATGAAATCCATTGCGACCCACCCAAAACAAAAGTACAATGAATTCGAAGCATCGCTAAAAACGCTGTTCCATTTCCAGTTCAAATGATGTTCGTTTTGGAACGCATTTCATGATCACGTACAAAAATCAGCACGAACTTCGATGAAATAACTGAAACTTGCACCTACCTAGTAATAGATATGTAGGAGGAGGTCCGCGTTCCCAAAAAAGGATGAAATCCATTGCGACCCACCCAAAACAACAGTATAATGAATTCGAAGCATTGCTAAAAACGCTGTTCCATTTCCAGTTCAAATGATGTTCGTTTTGGAACGCATTTTATGATAACATGCAAAAATCAGCACGAACTTCCATCAAATAACTGAAACTTGCACCCCTACCTCCTAATAGATATGTAGGAGGTGGTCCGCGATCCCAAAAAGGGATGAAATCCATTGTGTCCCACCAAAAACAGCAGTACAATAAAATCGAAACATTGCTAAAAACGCTGTTCCATCTCCATTTCAAATAACGAATCAGTTCGAAACTCGATCAAATAACTGAAACTTTCTCCTACTTTTAATAGATACTTAGGAGGTTTTGGAAGTCATTGGAAGAGTACATAACTAGTAAACTTTTTTTTTTTGGAAAGCAAGTCAAGTTAGCCTTATTCTATTTTAAAATTTGGCAGTTTTTATAGCGAATTTCATAGTGTGGGATGCCGTCTCAATTTAAGAAAGATTCATGGTTATCCCCGATGCTATATTCAGGTCTTCAAGCATGTTGAAAGTTCTTTGGGAATTTGAAATCGCAGGTGCCTTGATTCTACTTTCGCAGTTCAGCTTCTTATAAGTACTATTCCAATATTGCGAGGAGAATAAGCAATCGTATTTTATAGTGATCCAATAATCGTTGAATCTGGCTGTTTAATTTGATCGAAAACCTCTTTGTAGTTGACGAATGTAAGACATGGAGCTTTGTACGATTAGAGCTCGTACTGTGGAAATAGTCTTCTAACTACTGGTTCTTCTATAGGTTGATATAGTCTAACTAGTTTTTGAGTTTCTACAATGGTATTGGTGAGGACTTCATGCAGAACACTTAACGAATTGATCACTTTTTTGAACTGCGTTATGACATGCTTTAGATTGACTTCTCTATTCATGGTATTTAATAAACAAGAATTAAAGGATTAACCAAGACGATTGTATTCAAGCTTTCAATTGCTCAATTATTATTATTCATTGGAGTCTCCATTTTGTCTGTCGCCATATGGTTATGCTGCTCTGCTCTGCTCCTTCTATCTTTTCGTATTCTTCATGTCTTTTGTTGTAGTATCAATTACAACCTTTTTGTTCAATTCATTACTATCTGTTTTTAGAAAATTTTCTTTTTCCTTCAATCAGATCTTCCGTTTTCTGTTCGCAAAACTCTTCGGTCTTCAAATTTTCCATAGAAATGGCGTTACGAAGAATGAAATATGTAAAGGTAGTGAAGTCGATGTGTCCCTGTCTATTTTGGTCTACCTTCCATCGTTTATCTGCAAAAGTGATTATGATGATATTTTTCTATCAGCAGGGGATGTCCTCACTTGGAAAAATTTTGCACAGCGTGGGAAAATATGAGATAGCGACCATGGCGCTGGGCGTACGCCCCCGCATAGTAACAGAGGGTATATATTATAGAGGGGACGTACTGAACATATCATACAGGGCGCATCTAAAAGGCAATATTTTCCGGTTTTCATGATTGGGAGTTGTCGAGCGGAATATACAGCACATACTTTACATACAACGGCTACTAGCTCAAATAGTTTGATATCGATGTATAGCAATACCCAAATCAAGAATTTACCCCAATCTTAATCATGATATCGAAATATTTCACTATAAATTTATCAAAAATCTAAAATATGTTTGATAAGAAGTGCTTTCGTTATAAGCACATTATGTAAAACCCAAAAATGCAAATTTAATAACTATGTATATGTTATTATTAATGCTTCTAAATGTCTTTCCTGTTTTAGAATCAATTTTTATGTTTCTTTCGAAAATTATTAAAAAAAAAACTTATTTTAAAACAGAACAAATCTAAAATTAACACTATTTAGAAACATAAACGTATCAAAAGGTCCAAGAAATAAGAAATTTATGTTATTATTTACATCGTGTTTGACATTCTGTCTTCCACAGCGTAAAAATCATTTTTCAGTGGCGTAGTCGAATATGGAGTCGATAAAGTGAATTGTTTGAAAATTCTTGGTCTCGGTTTTAGCTTCGGATGTAATTCTTGTTCTTCTCTTTCTTCTTCGATTGCTGTTTGAATATCGTTATTGCCATTAAAAACGTTTATAGAATTGTGAGGTAAATGTTCCATTTTCAAAACTTCGTATTGGTTTTCGTCTTCTTCGTGATGAAATACTTCGCTCAACTCGTATTCTTTCACCTGAAACAAACGTACATAATGTAATTTAATGGTATCTAATTATTTAAATGTTTCCTTAGAATCTGAGTCGAATTTTAGGTAATATTAAGGATCGTCAACGTCACAAAAGGACATTAATAACGAATTTAGAGGTAAAAGGAATTTCGTATTTTAAAAAATATACGATTGCAATAAACAATGAACTACAGACGATAATGTTGATAATATTGATAGTATAACTAGTAAAAAGCAAATGACAAAGATGAAGAATAATTTTGAATGTACATTGACAGGAAAATGACCGATATGTCACTAAAAGATTATTTTGAGTATTAAAAGATACAAAATCCAGAAAAAATCTTGAATATCGTTGTTTATGGAAACATGGAGAAAAATTTTAGACAACGGAAGATAGACTTTAAGAACAGCGATTGATGCTGATTGATGATTGATGATGATATATCAAAGGAAGGTAAAATAAAAGTATATAATCAGGAAAAGGGAGGAAAGAGTCTATTTTGGATACTAAGAGATAAGAGAAGACTTAGGAAGAGATTTCAATGTGGTAAGAGAGACAAGAGCAGAGGAGATTGTATCTAAGAGAAAATAGAAAGATGTCTATGTTTTTTTTAACCCAACATCTCATTATCTGCAGCGACTGTATCAGAAAATCTTCTAACTCCACCAAGTACAACATCCAAAATGAATCAGTGAATAGTAAGTTATATGATATTCTAATAACGAATAAGAAGATAAAAGACAGAAGTAGTGAGGACAGAGGACCACTAGAGGAGTATTTTGAACACCAAGAGATGAGAAAAGAGCTACACCAACTAAACTGAAAGTAACCTGGAATCCTTCTAACCTTACCATCAAGATTCACTACTTAAGGACTATTTTGGTTACTAAGATACGAAAAAAGTTCCAAAAAGAGACAATAATGTCGAGAAAGATGGGAATTGTTCGTAGACACAGAATGGAGTCTAATTGTGAAACGCCCTGGCAGCACTGACGCTATTAACTAGTGAAAGCCAGTGCCTGCCAGACATACGTTAAAGTATGAAAGCTGAAATTTTTTTTTGCGTATTCTCACTAGTGTAGGGAACAATGTTTGGGGGTTACAAACCTTGAGTAACGGTGCCTTCGGTAGGTATCAGGTAATCAAGGTGCGTAGTATCTGAGCTCTCTCACGTTAAATTATAAAGGCTGAAATTTACACAGACCATTCTAAGTCATTATTCAAAAGGTAAAACCTATCCGAAGGATCTAACACTCCGCCAGACGCGGTAGAAGGTCAAATATTACTGAAAAATTGTCATACCATTATTTTTAAATAACCAGACAGGATTAAACACCCCCTTAGACTGGATAAAACCTACCTAGAACTATACATGAGAGAGCATCAGAAAACTGTTAACTGTTAAGTTTAGTGAATTTAATACGGAAAAAGTTATTTATTCTGTACATAAAAATATAAATGCACACAATTGCAAACGTTTATTACCACTTTTATTAAATTCATCAATCTTTTCGGCCAAACAATACCTACAGATCAATTAATCAACATTTCAACTGGTAAAGCAGCGTCTAATGAAGTAGAAAATGTTTTTGAATTTAGAGAAGATAAGCTATCAAGGAAGACATACTTTTATAAATGAATGTCAAACAAATATTAGTAGATTTGAGAAGAGTATTAAAAAAATTCTATTTAAAATTTTTAGTTGTGGTTAATGAGAAAAATAAGAAAGTTCAAATAGGAGGTAAAATACAAGAAATAAATATCCAGATTTATTTGGACGTATGGTTGGATTATCAATAGATTTTAATATCGATATATCTACAATTCTTCCATATCCAATAACACCAGTGCCTATGTCGATATGTCGTCATCTAGATTGTACTATTTGTAAAACTGAAAAATCTGCATTAATGAAACATTTGGAAAAAGGAATTGAACACCAATCACCTCTTCACATAGATGTTGTGATAATTGATGGTTTCTTCTTATTGCATACTATGACAGAAGTTCCAGAGACGTTCGCATATATCTCCAAAAAAATTTCATAAAAGTTTTGTAATTTTAATGCATCGCGAATTGATATAGTATTCGATCAATATTTCACGCCAACAATCAAAGATTACGAAAGAAGTCTCCGTCAAGAATTTTCAAAACTGGATTTTACCATTACTGGACCTGTCAAGTTCGACCCTCTGGTCTCACAAAAGAATTCAAAAACTCTAAATTTAAGGAAGCTCTTATTCATTTCTTCATATTACATTGGGCAAGTGATGAAGTTGCTCCATTAATTGGCAATAAAGTAGTTAATGTTAATTTCAAACAGTGTCATTCGTTCGTTACTATTAATGATGATAAATTGATATGCATTTCACTTGAAGATCTTACATGTCGAGATCATGAAGAACTATCGTTATTAGAGCTAGCGATTCTGACATCGCTGCTATAATACTTGGTCAAATGGATCATATCAAAAATGAAAAATCATCCCATGTATGGTTGGTTTTACGAACTGGAAATAAAGTGACATACATACACCTAATCAGGTTGAAACAAGGTTAATCTTATTAGGAAGAACCTGATGAAATTCGCGCTTGGTGTGCATCAATGTAACCCTAGTAAAAATAAATTAAATTTCCATAAGGTCTGAGATCATGTCTGTATAAAGAACCTCTCAGGATCACCTTACTAAAGAGAAAAATATTTCTTATCAAGTTATCCTGACAACGTCCACACTAGGATCACATCAGGATAACCCTATATGAAATAAGTGATTTCCTGATCATGTCCATACAAAGAATTCTCAAAAATGAATTTTGCTTGTATGAACCTCTTAGTCCCATACAAACCAGAAAGAAAATCTAATCATGAATATGATAGGACCATTTAAAGTAATCCTGATCAGAACCTTACAAGGTAATCCTTATAAGGATCTTATGAGGCACTTCTGATCAGTATCATATCATCTCTTGATAAGGATCATTTAAGATAAACCTGCTGAGGACCTCATTAGTGATTTATGTTAGATCCCCATCAGATCTTTGTCAGGTTATCCTGACCTTTACCTTATCCGTTTGCTGATTTACCTGATAAAGTCCTTGTCAGGTTCTTACAAAAAATTCTAGTCGGGAGTTTGAGATATGCATGTCGATCCAGTACATAAACGAAATGGAAATAAAATAAGATACAAAGATCTCGCAACAATTCATAAAAATCAAGGAAATGTAATATGCAAAAGTTTGTCTGCACTTCACGCTATGACAAGATGTGATTATCATCTTACTTTTTTCAAAAAAGGCAAAGTCAAACCTTGCTGAAGAAAAAAGAGATGCAGCGCAACTCCAATTATTTATTGATACCGAATTTACATCTCTACACAGCTGCAGATCTAAATGAATCATTTCAAATAAAATTAAGAAATTTCGACGTGAGTAATCTACCACCTTGTATGAGTGAACTCATTCAGCACGTTTTAAGCACAAAATATATTGCAAGCATTTGGACAAATTCTCACTTAAAGAACCCTCACATTCACAATTTGAACTGCAGGAATATTCTCTAAAATGCATTTATGTACCTGAGCAATGCTCTATCAGTGCATTTGACCTTCTACCGCGTCTGGTGGAGTGTTAGACCCCTCGGATACGGTCTGGCCATTTGAATAATGACTTAGAATGGTCATTTTAACACTCTGTGTAAATTTCAGATTTTATAATTTGATTTGAGAGAGCTCAGGTACTGCGCATCTTGATTACCTGATACCTACCGAAGGTACCGTTACTCAAGGTTTGTAAACCCCAAACATTGTTTCCTACATCAGTGAGAACACGCAAAAAAATTCTCATATTTTATTCTTTAACTCTGAGAAAAATTTTTATTTTTTATTCTTTAACCCTGATATTAATAACAGGACATACGTTACTCGATCGGAAGAAATAAGGGACATGTGCGATATTCAGGATGTAGTAAAATGGGCAAGGAGCCGCAGAAGAGAATGGAGAGACCATGTTGACAGAATGCCAAATGAACGGTTAGCAAAAATTGCAAAGGAAAAGAAACCAGACACAACTCGACCTCCTGGACGACCACCTATAAGGTGGTATGAAAGGTGGTCCTCAGCATCCCAACTACTCCTGGCAAACCTTTGATGAAAATACAGGACCTAGTCCTAACTAAAGAAGAAGAAGATTCTTTGACGTATGTCTCGCAGGCACTGACTCTGAATCTACTACTACAATACGTAAAGAAATTTTTTACCGACTTTAGTGTGTATGAATGAGAGAAGCTCGTGACAAAAAGCCTAGTAAATCGCGCACAGTGCACACAACAGAAAAGCGTTTGTGAGTTTTAATTTGTTCGGGTGTTGGCTGGGATTGTGCATGGGCGACCAGAGCAATGGATTATTCATCAAAAAAAAACGTGCCAGCGGATTCATCATTTAAAGTTCAGCAGCAGATACATTGCAACCCTTCAACATCTTCCATGCAGTCCGGATATAGCTCCGACGGTCTTCTGACTATTCCCTGAGATATAAGTGCGAAAAAGAAACGAAATAAGTCGATTGAGTCTGTTCACCGGTAGATGTTAACATCACCAGATTTCTAACCTTGCTATTAGGAGTGAAAGAAGCGGTGGAGTAAGTATATGGCACACTGAGGTGGTTACTATGAAAAGACTACTACCAAATTCTCGATATTTAATTGTCAGAAATTGACCAGGAATCATTTTTTTAACCAGGTATAATAGTGTGACGAGTATACAGCCGCACACTATCTATTAGCGCTAGTCATTTAATGTGGCGGACTCTATAAAACATAATTCCATCTGTAATTGGGTAACAGTTTGTGAATTATTATTTCAGATGTTTCTAAAAGGAATTATCCACAACTAGTAGAAGTTTCTGTAATGTTATAGAGCACAATATATAGGACAGGAGATCACAGTAGATTAGTAATTTGAATATTGAAGATACGCGGCGAAATATACCAAAAATCCGAATGGTTATAAAGATTGCTGTGAAGTTTTAGTTGTTAAAGTGTTTTAATAAAGTTATCAGTATGAAATTAACAATTGTATCCAAGAACTTTATCCGATAAACGTAGCAATATCTAAAATATATTATTGATTGGTGAAGTTATAGTATTAAATAAAAGCACCGCACTAATATTACTTTTATCCCGAAAAACCATTACCCTCCTTTATTACAACGATTTAATTCATTAAGGTGAGTGGCTTATATGGAACGAAATAACGCATATTGGATTTTCTTGTGCTTTTGGTTTCCTTTCAGAAAGCGGAAAACGGCTTTATCCGAACCCCGGCAAGTAATAAGTCTGTTAAGGAAAGATAAACAATCCCTCTCCCTTCGTTTGCTCTTTTCAGGTTAGATCATGAGAACTATGATAAATAGCTGTCTGCTCTCCGACGGATAGTAACGTGCCATATTCACAAAATGCTTTTAAGATGAGATAGTATGGGTTTCAGCGCTCAATTCCTCATATTCGACTGAAAGATATTTCTTTTCATGCAAATTAAGAATATACTCTTCTAATTTGAAAATAGACCAAAATGCCATATCATTTATAGTTTTCTCAATAAAATTTTCGGTATGATTTTATTCTTGAAAATAAATTAGAGTCTCAGATATGATCGATGGAAATAACCAAGATTTCATTCTATGACAAAAATGTTGGCAAAAAATTAATATCAATTTTTAAAATTAATACGCAATCATTTAGTGACGATTTTATGGCCTGAAAGAGATTTCATTATTCGAGGATTGTCTCAAAAGTATCTGTCCTGACCTAGAGATGGCAGTAGTTACTTGAAAAATATTAGAAAGTACACAATCTTACAGTATATGTATCACTTTTGAAGACGCCACGTTGTTTAATATTTGTTTGGTAGTCACCAATAGTGAATGTTTTCAGTGAAATTGTAAACAAGGAAAAAATTGGTCATCGTATGTGAGACAATAGTAATATTTGAAAAGTTTTGGCTCAACCAAAATAAAAGCTGAGCTATATTCTACTGTAGGTGAAACTGCTCCTACGTTATCATCAGTAAAATAATGGGTAGCAGTGCTTGAACGAGGTCCTACGATTTGTGAAGACCTGCATCGCAGTGGTCGACTGAATGAGGTAACGACTCCAGAAATGCTGAAGAAAATCCACAAAGAGGTACTGGATGATCCTTGACTGAAAGTACGCGAGCTATCAGACATAGTAGGCATTTCAAAAAGTGCTGTACATCGTATATTAACTGGAAATTTTCACAGAGTCTTGATGATGTTTCCATCGAGTGTTTGGCAATAATCTCAGAAGGTGGAAAAGAGACTGAAGAGAACTGAAACCAAAAGAATATCTTCATGCTGATAACTGAAAAGATAGTTAGAAAGCTGGTCCTCGTATTCCAGAAGAAGTCTGAATCTTCGCTTTAAGACAAAAGAAAAGAAAAATTCCCAATAGCAAAGAAAGAGTAGTAAAGAAGTAAAGCCGAATTTTTGCGATGAAACGTGGGTCCATCACTTCACACCCGAATCAAAAAAACAATCAAATCAATAGACTGAAAAAGGAGAACCGGCTCCAAAGAACGAATAGACCATTCCGTCTGCAAGACGCATGGGATAATTTTCATTGACTATCTTGAAAAAGGAAAAACTATCGCGATTATTATGCGAACTTAGTGTAACGTTTGTGTGAAGACATCAAGCAAAAACGGCCTCATTTGGCTAAGAAGAAAGTTTTGTTTCATCAAGATAATGCACCAGCTTACACATCCGTTATTGCAATGGCCAAAATTAATGAATTAAAATTTGAATTGCTACCTTATGCACCCTATTAGTCAGATTTAGCTCTTTCGGATTAATTTCTGTTCCAAGACTTGTGAAAATAGCTCGGTGGTCAAACAATGAAGAGGTAATGTCGCCAGTTAATCACTATTTTGAAGAGCTTGACGATTCTAAATATAAAAAGGGTGTTGAATATCGCTAGGAAAAGTGTATGGAGTTAAAAAGATAAATATATTTTTGTCCCTGATGTTTGTGTTTTTTTTTTGTTGGGTCAGGTACTTCTGGGACCTGACCTTTACACCTCTGATGTTCTTAATTAATAATTAGCGCATTCGATGAAAACCGTTTCCTGATCATGAATTTTTTGAAAGGAGAGATCATTTAGAAGTGACAGGTCTTTTAAAACTAGTGAATGGTGCAAGATTTTATTCCGCAATTCACAATTTGCGTGATAGTTTCGATCTGTTTGGGAAAGTGTGTAACTCAATGAAAAATGGTTTTTTTTTTCATTTGGAAACCAGGTGTTTATGCAGGAATTCTTGGAAAAATGGTTTATATCAATTTTTAGATTTATATTACCAAAGCCCGAGTAGAATTATCTTCTCATTTCCTTGAAACATCACACACCTAATCAGGTTGAAGCAAGGTTAATCTTATTAGGGAAAACCTGATGAAATTCGCGCTTGGAGTGCAATTTCCATCAGGTTCCCTGATCATGTCTGAATAAAGAACCTTTCAGGATCCCCTTCCTATAGAGAAAAATATTTCTTATCAAGTTATCCTGACAACGTCCGTCCTAGGATCACATTAGGTTAGAGATCAGCTTTCTTCTTCTTATCAAGTTATCCTGACGAGTTCCACAATAGGATCACATCAGGATAACCCTATATGAAATAAATAATTTTCTGATCATGTCCATACAAATAATTCTCAAAAATGAGTTTTGCTTGTATAAACCTCTTAGTCCCATACAAACCAGAAAGAAAATCTAATCATGAATATGCTAGGACCATCTAAAGTAAACCTGATCAGAACCTTACAGGGTAATCCTAATAAGGAACTTATGAGGCACTTCTGATCAGAATCATATCATCTCTTGATAAGGATCATTTAAGATAAACCTGCTGAGGACCTCATTAGTGATTTACGTTACATCCCCATCAGATCTTTGTCAGGTTATCCTGACCTTTACCTTATCCGGTTGCTGATTTACCTGATAAAATCCTTATCAGACTTATCAGACTAAAAATTCTCTCGGAGGTTTGAGATATGCGTGTCGTTCCAGTATATAAATGAGTTGAATAGAGAAAACTATAAATGGCTCTAGGTGGCTCTAAAATAACTAAAATAAATTTGTTTTAAACTCGTTATTATATTTTATAGATTATTACATCTAGCTGTTGGTAAATATAGTATCCAATATATGTATGTAAACCGATTTTAATGGAACAATATATATATATATGTAGATAGTTAATTTTAACGGGCTAATTAGTAAACCACCAAATGTAATTAAAACAATATACTCATAATTAAAAGAGTTGTATTGGTTAACTAACCTTGCATTAACAAATAATCGATCGATAATGTGGAATTTATGTAATATCTGTATAAAATTCGAGTAAATTTATTCCGAAATAAACTAATAATGGAAGAACTTCATCGACCACAATCAATTATATATCCTATTTCGAACGATTGTCATTTGAATTAAAATTGTTGCTCGATATTGAATTGAAATATTCATTTCAAAACTATATCAATTAGTTATGAAACTAATTGATCCAAAAGTCATTTAGTCCAAACTAGATAAGCACTCATTGTAATTATAGGGAAATGAATCAAAATACAGAGTGAATTTTATGTATGGAACGCCTCAATTATCTTGGAAACTGCTTGAAAGAATTTTATAAATTTTATATGTATTATAAGTTTTCATTAATAAAAAAACGCAAAACATTACTTAAAAAATTTTGATCGATTTGATTGTAACATTTTTCCATAATAGTCTGCAAACTTTTCTCGTCTATCAAAATCGTCATCTGACAACTCTTAAGCCAACGTTACTTTGTATGAAAGGAATTAATTATCACGTAAAATTTTCGTTACGGATGTTTGTTCCCTGGATCGTATTCTAGCAGGACACAAACATCTATTTGTGTCTTCAGTTGATCCAGTTTTTCTGCGCCCTGATTTGGATAAATCTTGTCCTGAACCAGTTTCGTTAAACTTTTTTACTAATTTACTGACAGTAGATTGTTATGGGTTTTCGGTTAGGATATAGATTATTAAAGATATTAAACGTTTCTTATTGTGACATTGAATATATGTTCTGAATACTCTTGCCACCTCTCCGGAAGCTTTTGGATGCCTTTTTTCTTGGATAACACGTAACCATTCGCGCACAAAGAATTGTTCCTCTGCATTACTTTCGAATCGCAATCTGCTAAGTACTTTTAATTGATCAAATGAATAATAGTCGTATGGTGATAAATCGGAACTATAAGGAGGGTGTTTCAGTGTTTCTCAATCCAATTCGTTTTAGATTTCCATCTTAAACCGAGCTTCTTGTGGTCTTGCGTTGTCTTGCAGCAATATCACACTACGGATTGGAAGATTGGAATATCACGTGTGTTTTTAGGAGAAAATCATAAAACTGTGCGTTTACATTTCGTTGTTCAGTAATAAAATCTTCCTCTCATGTCCCTCGCTGACAGTGTTACCTTCGCTTTAACTGGCGCGTCTTCGTTTTTCTTTTCCTCCACTCTGTTTATTCTCAGGAATTTAGTAGTGATGTACCCAAGTCTCATCTTTAGTTAATATTCGATGCAATACATTTCCCCCTTTTTCTTTATACCGCCGTAGAAGATACGTGCAAACCAAGCACTACCAAATCTCGGCCTTTTCGGAAAGAAAGCGGAACCTATGTTCATACACTTGAGTCTTCCACCGAATTGCTCGATGAGTTGCCGCAGATTTTACATTATATTTGACCAAAAACGAATAATGATGTACTGCGCAATAAACTCTGGTATATCCTCCTCGCCCATGGCTATAAGTACATAAAATTGCGAGGTTACGCGGTTCAGGCAGTTCGTAACAGACCAGTCTAGCATAACAGCGTTTTTTTATATTTAAACTCTCGTATAATCACCTTAAAGATCGGTTAAGAAGCTCTATAATTCCCTTTCTGATACGAAGGGAGATTAAAAAATAATGTCAATGTCTAAAATTGAAGATTTAATCAATTATCTGATTAGATTCGTTGTCATGTAGTGTGCAAATTTTCAAAGCTAGACATTTATGATTTTCCGAGTAGATAATCTGAAAATGGCCTTATGAACATCATAAACATTATCAAATAGACGTACAATTTTCGATTGAAGATCAATTATTCACAATTAAGATCTGCATTAGTGGTTTGCCCAGCTTTTAGGACAAAAAAAAATCAAGACATAAAGAAAAACAGTTCTGTATGGTGCCTTTACATGCGATGCTGGTTTTGTTCTCTTCGGATAGATTATAGAGGACCCAAACACCTACTTTGTTCAATTTTCCAATCTGCTGGAAACATTCTTAGATGGTGCAACAAGTCGGTTAAAGTTAAAGAGAGTTTCTCGATTGTATGTCATAGATTCGCTTCCACTTCTGCCCTTAGCATATTGTTATCTAACGTTGTTGATATTCCTGATCGACCAAAGTCAGATAGATCAAAATTATCGACAACTTTGGTATTCACAAACGAGATAAAATCAAAAATGTTTTTGGTCGCTACTGAAGTGAAACTAAATAGCCATTTAATACCGGTTATGTGTATTTGATATTTGGCTGGTTATTTCACTTGAAATTGCAAAAAACTAACAAGTCACAATAACTTCAAACAATAAATGAAAGTTTCTTTGAGATCTACCTTGGTGTGATAGCTCTCCCTCCTATTTTTGTCACTGCTTTCGTCTTTCAGTACTAGATCGTAATATTTCACACTGTCATATTGAAACTGGGTTTCACAATCGTTGTAAATACGTGTTTCGTTGTCGAACGGAACAGTTCTCTTCGTTCGTTTTGCATAGATCTCTAAAAGTGTTTCAAAGTTTCGCCATAAAAATTCGCGTCCATTTTTGTTCTAAGCCCAAACATTTCTTTGGACCCAAAAAAAGCCTTGACGTTGTTGAATGTTCTTTCAGAGAATGTGTATCATTTCGTATCCATTTATCATGATAAATTTCAAAGAATTCACTTCTATTTATACGAGTATTATTTCGTTCAAGAAATAAATTAGTGATCGTCATTATCTGCAGGACCCAGAACTTTTATAACGCCCGAATGTTCAGGATTGATAGAATACACTGAAGTTCGTTCAACAAGGTCGTCGGTATTGACAGACATACGTTCTTGATTGACTTCAAAATGTACATCATTTCGGCCATCTCAAAAGCTTTCGACAAGTAACGGCATCGCTCGCAATTCACACTTATCGGGATAATAAACGCCGAAACCTACTAGTAACACGTCACAACACCCTACGCCACGTGTCGAATATGAGTGCATACGTTTTTAATTCAATTGTCTGCGTACACACTCAGCCTATCACCTGTCACACCACGCCACGCCACGATATCATTGACACGTTGCGTGGGGTGACGTAGCGTCTTGTCAGTGGCTTTCGGCGTTGAATAGCTATGTTTACGATGCTGCAACTAGAGCGTATCTAAGGTGTAGATACGTAGTTACCTATTGTACATACTAACAACTCCCCGCATTATATAGGAGGTTAAAAAAACAACATACACAAATAATTCTCACTATTAATACTTGTTTGGATACTGACCTTGATAAATTGGAAGGTTCCTATAGGCGGTAGCCTTTTTAGATAAGGATAGAAAAATGATCCTGCAGGATGAGCTGGATAATGCGCGGTGATTTTGTATATTTCTCCTTGAGGGTCGGTGGGCCAGTTCGGTGCTGTAAAGGTGAAACCGTTGTCTGTTCCAGCGTCGATCGGATCAACCTATAATAGAAATTTCTATTCAACCAAAAATATTCTGTATGAATTGAATCTACAAGGAAATTTTGAAAACTGCATCTTCTCGAAGATTTGAATTAACAACATTCCTGGTGTGATGTACCATTGAATTTTGTGAGAAATTTTCGTTCAATATTTTGTAAAGAATCTAAAATGTTTAACTGTCCAAAAAAAAATCAATTATTTCAAAAATAACGAGTGAGTGACGATATTTTGAAAATTTATTATCAGCAACTCTTTTGTTTTGTGCAGTGGTATTAATTTTTTAGTTTATGCACATGCACATGCGCAATTTATATATTAATTTAATCATATATAATCATTAAGAAATTTTTATTATTTAGTGAAGGTTAAAAAAATACATATATATTCCTAATAGCTATAGTAGCCCAACTTATTTTTGAATAAAATGTAAATATATAATAATAGTACCCAATATATTAGAAGTTCAGTCAAAATGAACATTTGGCAACCACGCTTCTATACACCGAATACCAAGTTGAGAAAATCTACAAATATATCGAATTTGCGACAAATCGATTATGTATTACAACGATCCAATAATAACCGAGATAGCATTGACTTGCTCGAAGCTTTTGTAGTACCTATTTTTTCCGCGAGTTGTTAGATAGCTCAATTTATTACCAGTTCTATGGAGGATGTGTTATATAAAGTGTCCATCAAATTCTTTACGTTAGGGAGGGCGCTACTATCGCATGAGTGTAAATTTTAAATAAAGCGACGACTCTAGTCATTCGAAATTTTTTAACCGTGCATATTCAAATAGGACGGATTATAATTTACCGTCTACAAGCGGACAGTTTTTAAGCTAATCTCCCATATGAGATGGTACTCCTTACTTCTACCCTCCATAACCAGTTCAGTTCTGCCTGTGACATCGACATGGCTTGTTCTATTAGTCTGCACTGATAAATATCGTTACTTCGTTCTTGTCTCGTTTTTATGATATCGTTTGGTGACAAAACTCATTGAGGACTTCCAAAACGATCGTTTATTTGCAAGTGTTAACAATTTTGCGCAACAATGTTCGTTAAATAATAGCGGGTTTCTGGCAGACAGGAGACTGGTTCTTTTACCATGACAATACACACATAGCTAGTTACTTAAGCTGCCTCATGCACTGATCTGGTCCCGTAGACTTTTTCTGGTGTCCACGGCATGAAACGACATAGATTCCAAAACATTGAAGGGGTCAAGAGAAAAGTTAGGAAGAAGTTGTCAGTTACTTCTACAAAAAATGTTTTGAAGCTTCGGTGGACAAATGTAGTATTTTGAATGAAGAGAAATAACGTTGTTTTGTGAATTAAATATATTTTTGGAAATAATTTTGGTTATCATTGGGTCTTCACTGACATCGGGGTATCAAACGTTACATAAACATCAAAAATTTCTTGTTTATACAGTTTCAAATAACAAGTAATGTAATTTTTGCATATGTAAATTAGGATACGTCACTTGCTATTGAGAATTTTTCAGCTATATTCTATGTTTTTCCATTTCTTTTATCTTTACGCGAAGCCTTCTCCTGGAATACACGACCAGCTTTCTAGCTACCTCTTTCATGATCTGCCTGAAGATCTTCTTTTGGTTGGTGAACATTATCTTCAGTCTCTTTTGCACCTTCTGTAATTACGTAGAATATGACCTATTGTTGTCCGTAGTAATTCAACTCAGAAGGCGTGTGGTAAATTCGTTTCTTATCTTGACAGATCTCATCCTGATTTAGTAGATTCTTAATAGACATCGGAGGTCTTTTCGAGATCAACAAATACAAGGTGAGTGGCTGAATTTCTGGATTTACGTTTCACTAATATTTGGTGTGAATTTACCGTCCTCAACGTCTTACTTAAGCGCTTCCATATGTCACTTAGGCACTTGAAGTTCCATTAACTTATCAAATTACTAATCCTTATTTTCATTTCCGGTCCCAAAAGTCCAGATCAGGATACTTAGATTTCGTCAAACGTTTTGTTTAGATTTCTGCTCCTAATAATGATGACAACGAGGTACGATGATGGCACGATAAAGAAAAAAACAAAAAAATTCGGAAAAAATTTATTTCTTTTTCATCGTAAGCTACATACACTTTTCCCTACAATGTTCAATAAGTTCGATACCCTTTTTATAATCAGAACCGTCAAGCTCCTCAAAATAGCATTTTTTCAAGACTGGAAACAAAAAATAATTCGAGGAGGCTAAATCTGGCGATAGGAATTTAATTTATTTAACTCATTATTTCTGACTTCCGTTATTTTAATGGTCAAAATATTGATAGTTTTTGCTTTTATAAATTAGTAAATGTGAATTATTCCAAGTGAATACCAAAAAAACAGCGCCAAGACCTTGCCTGCAGATGGACGATCTTTGCTTCACTTAGAACCGGTTCTCCCTTTTCAGTCCATTGTTTTGATTGTTTTTTAATTCGAGGTGTAAATTGATGGACCCACGTTTCATCCATGGTCATGAAATATCTACCGTCACCTCTAGGCTAGGCCAGGTACTTCTGGGACTAGCCTTGTACTTGAAGCTCTTAAGCGGATCCACTGTTTTGCAAATCTTGGTTATTGTGATATTATTTAAATATGTATCCAAGACATCAACAACAAAAAAAATAATGAGAACCACAGAGATGAAAAAACTGCGTCCCATCAAGGGAGTCACCCTCAGGGACAGAATAAGGAGTGATGACATAAGAGAAGAATTGGGCGTACGGGATGTTGTGAGATGGGTCAGAGCACGAAAAACATTCTGGAGGGATCACGTAGAAATAATTCCAGGAGACAGATAGGCAAAGTGGGCTAAAACTCAGAGACCGAACACACGCAGACCTGTAGACAGACGACCACCAAAGAGGTAGTACGAGAGCTGGAGCTCAGCTTCTCAGGAGGATCCAAGAGGAGGGCCAAACGTACAGGACTGAACAGGACCTAGTCCTATTGAAAGAGGAAGAAGAAGTATTCAGATTGTATCTGATTGTTACTAGTTTCAAATCGTATATCATTCTCTATAGACTAATTATATATCAATTAATACATTGAACTCAAATTGAGATGCAGAAAGATTTAATTCATGAAATATGTTGACTATATATATCTTCCCAGTCCAAGCCAACAAAATCCCAAAGACTCTAAATCTTTCGTGGTTAGATACTCATAAACTAAGTTATTCCAATCCATTATTATATTCGCATAATACTCCGTTTAACAAAAAGACCTTTTATAATTAATCCGAAATAACAATAACTCCCTTAAAAGGGGTCTCTAAATGAAATTTTCCTTAATCCTGGATTCGACCATTAGCAATCAGACCTAGAATCGATAGTTCCCCTTGTTTGACGGTCCGGCTATCGAATCGACCCGTGTAATCCACCACTAATCCTTGTTTAACTCTTCGTTCAGGTGGAACCTATCGTCGCTGGAGGCGATTAACGAACAGAGTCTGTTTTAGTTTTTATTTATAACACAAAACAGAAAATAATGAAGAACAATTCAATATAAAAAGTCCCAATTATTATTTTCAAGATTCATAAAGATTGTGTTTCTTGTTTCTTGAAAATTATACAAATATAATTGAAATATTGAGACCGATATTTTCATTTTTGAATATTAATTTCACATTTTGACGGAATCGAACAATCTCATCACTAAAATCAAATCAAAAGTTACTGTAATTAATTTATATTGAAACTGATGTTCATTGTAAATGTCTAGTTTCAATAGCAGATCTATTCAGAGTTGATTAATACAAGAACTGCTAATGATTTCCAGAAAATCTCTTGAGACTGCAAAATCTGCTTTATGTTCCTAATGGTCGGAATATGAGAGAAGAGATACGAAAAGGTTGAACAGTTATCCACTTATTAGTCCGGTCGAATTAGACGAAAAAATAAGAGTGAAGCTACATAGATTCTCACCAAGCTGAAAATCATTAAAATGGCTTAAAACATAATTAAAAATGAAATTTCGTAGTTTCCCATCATTTTATAGTTCCTCATCATTCCCCGTGTGGAAAAAATGTTATTCAAGGTCAAAGGTCAAAGAGTTTTTCGCGATTTTCAGCAAAACTATAAGTTTTATCAAAAAAATACCTGAAACAAAAAGTGTACATCATGAAATTATCTACAAAAATGTATGAATACTTTTTTTCTGCGAGTCATCGTTTCTGAGATATAACGATTCAAAAAATTGTAATCATCAAAAAATACAACACCAACTAAAAAAACTATTTTCTTCTTAAAACCAGGAAAAGCTCAACAACTAATTTCCATTATGTTGCAATAATTCCACTACCTCATAGGTGGCGTGGAAACGTGTGTATATTATGATGATTACAGCTTTTCCAACTTTATATCTCAGAAACGGTGACTCGTAGAAAAAAAGTATTCATACATTTTTGTAGATAATTTTATGGTCTTCAATTTGTCCTGAGTATTTTTATTATAAAACTTATCGTTTTGCTGAAAATCACGAAAAACTCATCTTTTTACCACACTAGGGGACTTCAAAATTCTATTTTTAATCATATTTTGAACAATTTTACTGATTTTCAGCTTGATGGTAATTTATGTAACTTCGAATTTCTAAATTGATCGGACTATATAGTTTAGATGGTAAATTTAGAAACGTAGCGTAAGGATATGTTCAATTTTATGTAAATCCTTTGAGTATTGAAGATTATTTTCATTAAATTCGAGTCTTTTCAGTTTAAAATATGCTTGAAAATGATAAAATTGAGATTAGAAAACAAATAATATGAATAAAAATTGACATCAGAAATTGGTAAACGCCAATTTGTAAAAATCCTCAAATCATAAGTAATTATTTTCACGTTGCCTAGTTAATTATAAAACAAAATCAATTCTGACAAATCAAAACAATTTGGTTTCAACGAATTTACTGTTTTAGTAGTATACAATCAATTTGGGGCTTAAAGTAGGATCAAAAAATATCCATAAGAGTAAAATCGGACGACCTAGCGGCTTCTACGGCCTATTTTTATAGTGTTCATGGAGACTTACATTATATTTTAGTATGTGAGTTATCAAAGGATCCATAAGGTCTTCTATAAAGTTTATATAAAGGTCACGAATGCCCTCCAAAAAAAAAATGAACCCGATAATATGATTGTTAAAACATACAATTTTAGGGGCGTTTGTATAAGAAAATTTCTTGAATAATACCACGTAGTATCATTGGAGAAAATCATAACTTCTTATTTTGTTTAAATCAAAAATGTTATACATTTTCCAATCCTCTTTCTCGAATATCCTTTTCGATATCCTCCCTCCAACTTAATCTTGGTCTTCCTCTCTTTCTTCTTCCTCCTGGTGTCCAATTTAAAATTTATTTGGGTATGCTGTCTCCAGACATGATGCACTTTCATGATCTCCCTGGTTCTCTCGTTTCTTATTTCTTCACGTCTTGAGATTCCTGCAGCGCGTCTCTAATAATCCATTTCCGTGGCTTCAAGCATTTTTACTGTTTTATCTTTTGGCGGCTAGACTTCGCTACTATATGTTGTTATACTTTTTATTGTGCTATTGTATATTCGATGTTTGTTTTCCTCGGATATTTGTTTGTCCCACAATACACTATTGCTTGTCTTCCTTGGTTATTTCTTTGTGCGATTGCTTCATATAATCTTCCATCATTAGTGATGATCATGCCTAGGTATTTGTATTTTGTACAACGACTTATTTTCTGTTGTGTTTCTTCTAGTATCTATTATCTAGTATTAGATTTTGTTGTTCTCTTCCGATACACGTTTTACTCAAATTTACTTCCAGACCCCATTTCCTGTATTCCTCTACCAGCTTTCTTGTCATATATTCTAAGTCTTCGTAGTCCTTTGCCTAGATAATTTGGTCGTCTGCAAAACACGGGGTATATAGTGTGGAATCAATTAGTGGAATGCCCATGTTCTTACATTTTCATTTCCAGTGTGCTAGTTCGTGTTCTAGGTATATCTTGAAAAGTGTGGGTGACAAACAGCATCCTTGTTTTATCCCTTTATTAATGGAGAATCCTTGTGAGATCTTGTTACCTATTTTTACTTGGGACCTATTGTTTTCATAAAGCTTTTGGGCTGCTTTTATTAGGGCCGCATTTATATTTGTTCTTTCCAAGGCATCCCATAGTTTTGTTTGTGGTACACTGTCATATACTTTTTTAAGGTCAACATACAAAAGGTGGAGTTCTTGATTTTTGGCGGCTTTCTTATCAATTAACTGCGAGACCGCTCTGAAGCCTACCTGTTCTTTTGCCTCCATGTTGCAATATTCCTGTTCGATTTTATTTTTTATCATTTTTCGATAAATTTTGGATATTGTACACAGCACTGAAAGTCCCCGGTAGTTGTCGCAGTTTTCTCTGCCCCCTTTTTTATATACTGTAGTCATGTAAGATGCTTTCCACTCTTCGGGTGGAGCTTCACCATTTATACACTTCTGGAAAAGCATTTGAAGATGAGAAAAAAGTTTTTCAGTGCCATTTATAATTAACTCTGGTGTGCAATTAGACCCGGACCTGGAGATTTTCGATTTTTTAGTGACTGACAAACGTCTTTTACTTCTCTAATTGTAATTCTAAGTGGAGATTTTCGAAGTTCTCATCCCATTTTTCTAATATTATTGGCGATATAAGATTTTTTGATCTATCTTCTCGAAGAGGTTTTAAGGTTCTCCAGCTTTCTGTGTTTCTGCTGCCTCCTAGGTAGGTGTTTATTTGAGTGCAGATCTTCTCCCATGTCTCGTTTTTCTTTTTTTTTTATAGCTTTTCTTACTTTTGTTTGTGTTTTTTCATAATTTCTTTTATAATTGTCGTTTTTCGTGCATAGAAACTTGGAGAACTTTACTCTCTTATCGTTCATGAGATCCTCAATTTCCTTGTCCCACCAGTACGTTTTTGGTCTTCTGGTGTTATCGGATCTTCCCAGGGCTTCTCCCGCTGGAGCAATCAGGCTTCTTTTGATATAAGTCCTTTACACTTTTCTCTTGTAAACTATTTAGATTGAATCTATTATTTTCATCTCCAATGCTTTTTCTTGTTGCTGTTCTTCTCTCCTATTCATCTGTATAAAAAGTAAAATTTTGGTTCTGAGTAAGAAGTGGTCGTTGCCACAGTTTGCCCCTCTTTGTACTTTTACATCCTGTATTTTAATTTTTGTGTTTTGTCTCATTATTGTATAGTCTATAATAGATCTTAAGTCCCGTGTATACTCATGTGTATTTATGTATCAATTTGTGTTGAAGAAGCCATTCAGTATTTTTAATGTGTTTTGTTGGCATAATGTAATAAGTCGGTTTCCATTGTCGTTGGTTACTTCTTCACCGAATCTTCCTACTACCTGATCGTCCCTTTTCTTGCCTGTTCTTGCAATTAGGCCTCCTAGGATAATTACCTCTTCTTTAGAAATTTCTTCGGACAGACATTCAAAATAATCATCTTTGTTATTTACTGTGTCGTCTTCATTTACCCCATATGTTCCTATGACTGTCGTTTTGATTCCGCAAATAGATGAAGGTGATATTGAATCGACATTGTGGCTGACAATTTCCAACAGTGGCGAAAGGTCATGTGAAGCACTTCTTAAAAATAATAATGACAACGCGTTACGAATATCGGAGACTATTGCCATATCCTTCCTCCATGAGTGGGTATAGAAAAAATATAGTATGTTACACGAGTCCATTACGCACTTAAAGCTCATAGAATGTTATATATATTTTAAACATTTGATTGTTGATCAAGAAGAACTGATAATCTGTTCCAAAGATCCGAATGAACCTCAAAAATTTTGTATTTATTACAATAAAATCATTCAAAATCATGAAATCAACTGACCTGACTTGACATTTCAACAAAGCTAGAAATATTTGGTCACACGATATTTTCAAAAAACATGGATATAGTTTCAAAGGAAGAGGAACTTTTGGTCATTATTTTTTGTGATAATCATTAAGCTGTTTTCTCATTAGGATAAATATTTAAACTGGATTTATGCTTGATAGTGACTTACCTCGATTGTGATGCTGTCCAACCAATTACCGTTAACGCAAAGGTCGAAACTATCGATACCGATAAACCAGTCCGGTGAGGGCACTATCCGGGACATTAGCGACACCTGTAAATTACAATTAATTGATGTTAATCCTATTTTATCAGTTGTGGATTCGATAGGTTAATGAACAAGACATGAAACAGAAATTTGTTTGATCTTATTTAATTCAGTTCTTCAATATTTCAACTAGAATTGACACAAAAATATACTTGACGATACAGTTTTTGTTTTTAATTGATTTTACCAATCTTGTATCTCTCGAGGAGTCTTCTCATAGTCTATTTTTTGCACGAGAGAGTAATAAATCCTATTACTAATCCAAAGATGCAGTATGCAATCTATTATAAATTCCAGTGTCATAATGGAAAATTGAATAAAAAATATTAATACTTAGTTGTTTTAGATAAAACAAGACAAATATTTATGTAAAAATGTTGATAACACATTGAAACTAGTTAAAGTCTGTTTATTGAAGAAAAATAGTAAACCAAAACATATTCCCGCATAGAGCACGTGATCAGAATGCCAAGACCGAGTATATAACAGGACCGCACTTCGATCTTTTTTGTTTGTTTGTAATTATGAATGAATTATGAAAAAAATTCATTTAAAAATAAAAAATATCTATAATTTGTACTTATATATACTTATATACAGAGTGAGTTTTATGTATGAAATGCCTCAATTATCTCGGAAACGGCTTGTACGATTTTTATAAATATTTATGTACAAGGGTTTGTGATTCGGCCGGTATTATGGTGGTATTTACATTCTTGTCAGATCTTTTTTTTTTTTCTGGAAAATAATGGACTTTGTTACTTCAAATGGATCACCCTTCATCTGACGTCTACAATAACAAATTTGACGTTTCAATGAATTATTATTATTAAAGTTTATTGAAAGTCACAATATAGTTTATGTGAAAAATAACGAAACGAAAGTGTAATATCTTTAATAATTTATATCCTAACCGAAATTCGATAACAAGATCTACTGTTAGTAAATTAGTAAAAAAAATTTAACGAAACTGGTTTAGAAAAGATCTATCGAAATTAGGGTGAAGAAAAACTGTAACAACTGAAATCAAATCTTTAGATGTTTGTGTCCTGTTAGAAGACGATCCACACTTGAGTGCTGAACAAATATCCAGAGAACTTGATATTTCGCAAACATCCATAAAGAAAATTACACGTGATAATTAGAAGATAGGATTACCAAGCAGATAAAGAGAATTAATCAGTCAGGGATGTTGCAAAATGTATTACAAAGTTTTGAAAATCGCATGGCTTGTTGTATTGAAGTGAATGGACAACATTTTGAGCATCTACTGTAATCGCCTTTACTGTATGTTTTCTAAAATTCGAAATTTTTCTACTTCACAAATGTGGATCTACTTCTAACAAGACACAAACATTTGAAGATTCCTCTTCAATTGTTGTAGGTTTTCTGTGCCATGATTTCAATAAATATTTTACTGCACCAGTTTCGTCAAAGTTTTTTCTAACTTACTGACATTAGACCTTGTTACAAGATTTGTATTAGCACATAAATTATTAAGGAATATTCAAATTAAACAAGTTTATTCAATCGTAGCCATCTTAATGTACAATATTTATTGTAACTTTGGTAGAGATACTGTAAATGTAGCTATAACTCCGAAATTATGGCATTTAGGTATAGAGAATATGAAAGATAATGATTATTTTTCCGGAAATAGGAAAGATCTGATAACAATGTAGATACCATCACGCGCACAAAAATTTATAGAAATCGTACAAGCCGTTTCGGAAATAATTGAGACGTTCCTTAGATAAAACACACTATGACAATGTCTATATTTCACATTTTGATTTCAACTTTTTAATAAATTTTCCCTATTTATCAAGTGTAATTCTTTAAAAGCTTATCATTCTTCAGTCATCAGTCTTATCATTTTCTTGCGGTCCATTTTTATAAATATTCGCAATCGTTTGTTTTTCGCTAGCTTTTTATTTATCTTATTAAACGGAATGTAGCTATGCAACAGACAAATATAAACAATCTCACTGTAGTACGATAATATAATGCCGTCCCTGTACTACACCTGATTTAACAGCTTCTTCAACGATGCGACGTTAGCCCCTCCTACACGGCTTATTATTTGTGGTATATTATAGACCCACTGATCTGGACCAATATTGATGCCGCGCTGAGTGTGGCCCGGGATGATCACGTGCTGATTATGCACTGATCATTGTTTTGATTTGATATTTTTCTTAGATAAATAGACTTTAGTAGTTACGCTTGGTGTTGGGAGATCTACGATTTACAGAGTTATGAAAGAAGAGATTTTCAAACAGGACGTTAATCTCCAGTAAAAACAAAATTTCAAATAGAAAATCAAAAAAGTGAAAAAGTCACAATAACCTTGTAATAATGTGACAAATCTGCTACCAAATCATTATCTATTGTTATTAAAATTATTATTGTATTAATGTAGGAAATTGTGAATGACTGAATGATTGTAAATTAGATTTCAGCTTTTTCATATTATCCTTCATTCCTGCAAATTAATTATTTTATTTCAAACTACCTAATGAAATTTTTTATAACCGACAGTCATCTACCTCGTTATTCAATAAAAGTTTCTACTTTTCACTCTACTTTTTACGTAAATTGCGACTTTCCGTAAAGTTTTATTTGTTCTGTTAGGTTAATGAGTATTTTCTTCAATAGCACGTTTTCTTAGGGAGAAATTCATTTTACAAAACAAGGTTGTGCCGTCTTCCTGACAGTCCTTTTTGTTTGTTTGATAATTACAACTTTTTCACTTTCATTCTATCTTATGAAATAAACATTTTCTTTATTATTTGTATCTAGTTGGAAATTTAGAGCAAATTCCTTCAATCAAAAATTACTAAATCAGTTTTTGGAAATTTGAAATATTAACTTTCTCTATTTCTACCATATGTAGCCCCAATCCCTCAATTAAATCAAGTTAGTCGTTTCCACCTCTCTCGCCACTTCTTCTTCGTCTTCTTTATTTGTTTTTTCCCGTCAATTCTATACATACGGGGTGTGACTATTTAATAACGGGATTAGTGATATGAAATATTTTATTTTTATATTCTGTACATTCATTTATTTATTATCACCTTCAATATATGCCCCTCCTCTATCCTTGTATCGCTCCATGCAAATCTTCCATTGTTCAGGAAGACATTTTTTTCAATTCCTCAAGGACACGCGCTGTTTTCTCTTCCACAGCTGCAGAAGACTCCAATATTGTTTCTTTTAAAACAGATTTGACCTTTTAAAGGTATACGGTGCAAGATCAGACGTATAATTTGGGTGGTCTAGCACTGGGAATTGTACTTGGCTAGAAACCTTTTAACAGACAATGCCGAATGATCTAGCGGATTGCCTTGATGATGAAGCCATGACTTCTTCTTCATATTCTTTCACGGAATTCGGTAATAACGTGAATATAATAGTGTTGGTCAATAGTTTCATCTTCAGGAACACAGTGAAGCTATTTAATTTCATGAATATAGAAAAAAACAATTATCATTGCTTCGAATTTTGCTTTTCTCATTTCCGTTTTTTTTTTTAATAATATAAGTGTCAGTTCCAGTGTCAATACAAATATTATTGCGAGTTTCTTGTTGTTCAAATATCAAGATTTTATGCACAAGCTTTGCATCTTCAATATATGCCCCTCCTCTATCCCTGTATCCCTCCATGCGAATCTTCCATTGTTCAGGAAGACTTTTTTTTCAGTTCCTCAAGGACACGCGCTGTTTTTTCTTCCACAGCTGCAGAAGACTCCAATATTGTTCCTTTTAATACAAATTTGACCTTTTAAAGGTATAGTCATACGGTGCAAGATACGGCGTATAATGTGGGTGGTCTAGCACTGGGAATTGTACTTGGCTAGAAACCTCTTAACGGACAATGCCGAATGATCTAGCGGATTGCCTTGATGATGAAGCCATGACTTCTCCCTCGATGTTTTCTTCTCCATATTATTTCACGGAATTCGGTAATAACGTGAAGATAATAATGTTAGTCAATAGTTTCATTTTTGATTTTGATTTGCTCATTTTTCAAAATAAGTTTTAGTTCCAGTGAAATATTATTGCGAGCTTCTTGTTGTTCAAATGTGAGATTTTATGCACAAGCTTTGCATACACTTTTCGCATGATGGAATTTTCTGGTAAAACGCTTAAGCCTCACAAAAACACGTGAACGCGACAAACATTCATCAACATACATTTGTTCCAATAAATTATTAGTTTTAGTTACAGAGTTTCCAAGTTTTATATACATTTTTTCAACAAATCGTTGATCTATTTTATGTCGATCGTTTTTGCGGCAAAACAAAGCAAAAAACAATCCCTATACAAAGGAAACCAACGGCTACACCGGGAAAATCAGGAAAAACAGCTGATAATTAACTCTAACCTTTTTCTGTAGCATCGCTAGTCTTGTTACTTAATAACCACACCTTGTATACCACATTGTCTTTTCACTATTATGGTATTTGTTCTATATTTATTCATATCAATGTTTGCTCAACATTTTCTTCAATTCCATAGTTTTACTATTTTCTATTTACAATTACAAGCTCTAAAAAACTGTTTCAAATCAAAGTTGTTTTACGTTTTACAATTTATTTCAATTGGTGGTCGCTTTAATTGTTTGTATTATTTATTTCGTAAAAAAACAATTTTCGGAATTTAAATATAAAAATATTTTCCGATTATCCTCGACCGTGCATTTCGTTCTTGTTGTCTAAATATTTTAATATTACGAAGAATACCTTAAATTTTTCACAATTTGACAACAAAACAAACACGGACATCATTCACTGTTTCAAGAAGTGTTATTGATATTTAATTTGGTTTATTATACTCTGTACGAAGTCGATAAATTCATAAAGAACTAAAAAAAAATATAACTGATCATCTTTCGAAATACTGTTCTTAATTTAAATTGCTGGTAACTCTTTTCAATTTAAAAAATCAATGAAAGTTGCTAACTAGTTAAGGTGCTATCTGGATCTAAAAATCACACTATTATGTCGTGTCGAATATCCCTTAATAGGATTTATTTTTAATCTAATTAGTTACATTGATTTACTTCTGACGGTAATACGTTTTAAATAAAAGGATTTTAAGACCAATTAGTACAATTATTGGCTTTTATTTTATATCCGTTTACATGGGCGGGGATTAATTGAACAAAAAGTTATTTAATCGATTAAAAAAGAAAGTTCTCTTCGATAAAAGGAATTAGATACAACGTTTACATCACCATTACACCAACACTCACAATTACACTATCTGACGCGCGTTTCGATAACCAGTTATCGTCTTCAGAGACTGAACTAACTAACAGTTTACCTCGAGTCTCTGAAGAGGATAACTTGGTTATCGAAACGCGCATCAGACAGTGTAATCGTTCTAGAAATTCCAACTTAATTAAATACGATATTCAGATATTTTAAAGGTAAAATACTACTGAATATTTATCCGATGCCACACAACAATTTACTGTGAAGAAGACATCTGCCCGGCGTGTTTCGCAGACTTAAATCACTACAATCTTTGCATGAAGGTGACAAAAATTTAATTGATTGGTTTCTTTGGGTCTATCCAAAGGCAGATGCTAGACGAAAGATAATAATAGAGATTTTGTATCACGCAACTTTCCATTTGAGCGAGAAAGTCAAAAGTTGATTTTTCTGCTATCTAACAGAATGCAGTTCATTATTTCTTTTTATTGCTCAGAAAAATGTTAGGAAAAAACCTATCTCGATATGTAGAAACGGATTCAAATAACCTCATGTATCAGCAGGACGGTGTCCCATCACACTGAAAGGTTTCTAGCTAAGTACAACATCCCAGTGCTAGACCACCCACATTATATACCGGATTTTGCACCGTGCGACTTCTACCTCTTTCCTAAGAGGTAAAATCTGCAATAAAAGGAACATTATTGGTGTCTTTTGAAGCTGTGAAAGAAAAAATAGCGCGTGTTATTGAGGAAGTGAAAAAAATACTTTCTGAACAATGGAAAATTCGCATGAAGCGATATATGATTATATTGAAGGTGATGATAAATAAATAAATGTACAGAATATAAAATATAATGTACAATAAAATATTCCACATCCCGTTATTTAATAGTTACACCATAAGGGAAGGGAAAACACAAATAAAGGATTAAGAAAATGGAGAATTTGGAGATCTGAGGATTTCGGGTCAAATCATCTCCAAGGTTACGGGTCCTTACAGTTTGTGATTTTAGAAGTTAATTGATTACACTGAAGTATTTGAAGAAATTGACTATCTTCCTCGAACGATAATCAGAAAGAAAAGTCGCATTCTTCTTGCTGTTTATGGAGCTCCATAAGTATAAATAGTTCAAGTATAAATATAAATCTTCAACTTTTGTGAAAAAAAATGAACGGAATATTTCTGCTCATAAACCCTTCTATCCAACATTCTGTCAAGGTGTTCCATGACTAGATAATCAAGTAAATCAAGACGCTGGAAATTGATTAAAAACATTTTGGAGCCGATTCAAACTATCCTTCTACCTGCTTCGGAAAAACTATTTTTTTCAATTGTAAAACAGGTTATGGTGATAAATGTGGCTGAAGAAGGATAGGGTTGTTATTTTTTGTTGTTAATTTATGGATTTTCAGCATGGAGAAGACTGAAAAGAAGAAGTCGAAGAAACTATGATTGTTAAAGTTGGAAAATAAAAATTAGGTTGAAATATTAACATGAAAGTACAATTTGAAATAGTGTCTTCATCAATATCAATAATTTTATATATTACATACAATATTTTCTCATGAAATTCCATAATAACAGATTAAGGAATAGACTTTCAGTACCTAGTAGGTCATGTGGAAATGTATGCGTATAATGTAGAATACAACTTCTAGAAGAGGGATATTTTAGGAATGGTGATTCTCAGGAAAAAAGTACATTTTCTACAAAAAGAACATTTTTGAAGATCATTTTATGTTCTACAATTTTATCTTTTGTAACCAAGGTCTCCACCAAAAATTATGCTCTGTCGAGAATATGTCAATTGTTCATTTTGACCCGCCTATATACTCCAGAAATAAAAATAGTTTCGAAACAATGCAAAGCATTTTAGGAATTGTATTGCCTCATCTGTCATATCCAGCTCATCTCTTCCTTATGGTTACACTCTGTTAAAAGAAGATTATGTTGAATAGCAAATCTTTTTCCAAAAATCGTTTTATGCACAAGATATCAACAATAAAATGTCTTAGTACGTTGAGATCTTGAGTAATTATCAAATTCACTTATAGTATATACAAGGTTCATAAGACTCGACTTTTGTTTCGCGTAATTTCTAAATGCCGCTTGACATGATGCAATAAAACATGCAATGCAATGCAAGACACAATATTTCTTGATCAAAAGCATGCGCAAATGAGTTTTTCTGCTGCTTATATTACGTTTTATTTTCCTCGGGGGTTTTTTAAATGTTTCTTCATTCATTCTCAACTAATTTTCTAATGTTTTCTCGACTAATTCTCTAGCTGAAATGTCCATCAGACTCCAAAAGCAAGGCAGAGGTAGATATAATTATTGACAGTGTTTGAGATTAGAAAATTGCTCACTTTTACATTTGGACTTTTGATTAGTGGCAATCATGATGCAATGATAAAAGACTTGCAAGGAATTGCATGCTATTTCTTGCTCGCATCATGTCAAGTGGCCTTAAAAATTATCCATTTGGTTCAAGAAATTTGACCTAGAAGTAAAAAGCTTGTAAGTTCTGTTAAAATTATACGAGATCATAGATATCACAACACAACAATTTCCTTCAAAACGTATATGTTTAGGTTGAAATTACAACATATGTAAGTGTGGCAACGCCGGTTGAATTCCTTGCACTCCTTACTGTTGCAATAAATCGGCGATAACGCTTTGTGCCGTCACATTAAAAAATACATAATCCAGGTAAACTTTCGTTCACGATTTTTTTCATTCTTCGACTGTTTCCCTGAATAACTTCCTCAATAAAACAACTCACTGACTGATATCAAGCTGCCTTATTATGAGAATTCTAAGTCACTTCTTTTATAAACTTAAGGTCCTAACAGCAAGCAATTAACTTAATCCTTTCCTATATATCTGATACCACGTTTCAGAAAAAAACCAACATACCTACGTCCCTCTAACTTCCACACTGTTTCACGACACTCCCTTCTATTTTTTACTTACATGAACCCATGCGAGATGTTTTGGATTGAATTTTCATAAAGACCGCGAAGTCCTCAGATCTCGAATGCCTAATCGTCTCGAGCGGAGCTACGTTGCTCCTTGGGATCAGGTACGCGCGAAGTTTAATTTTACGTTTTGTTTGTGTATGTATATATATGTAAATCTTAACTAATTATGCTACTTTTTTCACTTTTTATTGATTGATTGATGCAGTGTTTAAATGATCTGCAGTCTCGAACAAAACATTGACAGTCTTCTGTCACAATTGGACGTTATAATATCAAATTTAAACTAGTGATAATGTCATCAAATGACATTAACTAAAACTGTTAAAAACGACCGTTTCTCAAATTTTTGGTTAGTTATTTTAAATGTAATATTTTTATGATTACAAAACAATTAATTTTTTCTGAATTATGTCGATTTATTTATATTATTTACCACAGAATTACCATTTTGAGCACCAAAATTTTTGATCATTGTTCCACACTTTATTTTTAATCCAATGATAAAAACCGAACATTCACCAAACTCCATTTTATTTAACAAAACAATAAAATATAAAATGGCTCTTTACTCGTATAATTAATACCCCAATAGACTCTTGGTTATCGCATCATTAACAGTAATTTCTTCTCTTATGCGGCCTCTTAGCGGTGCATCGTACATCCATAAACTGCATCAATCTCAGAACGCGTGTCAAGTTTACAGATGGACACTAGTTAGATAATGTGGTCATTAAATGGATACTTTTATTAGAAACGTGAGACAGAATAATGGAAAAGATTATATCGATATTTGGGTCGTATATTTCACAATCTGTTCATTAAACTGAACGAGTGGTACGTGCAAGATTTAATTGAAGGAAATAACAGTAAGAAATCGTGTGTGGGTGCTTCTGAGGTCGGTAAAGTGAAGCTTATATATATATTTGTTGATGAAGTGTAACTAAAAATAGTTATTTCGAATAAATGATCTTTAAATAGATCGTTGTGTACAGAGTGAGTTTTAATTCAGGCATTCTATACATGAAACTCACTCTGTATGTATATAATTATACTGAAGAATTTTTAACTAAAAATTTCTGTTTAAAAATGATATACTATTGCATATAATACCACAAATGAATTGTTTAATTTCGAAATATCAGTTACGTTATTAGAAGTTTAATTACTATGACCCGAATAAATACTATTGGAAATTTCTAAATCCCCCCTGATTTAAACGGTTTAAACAAACAGATCGACCAAAATTACAATGCTAAATTCTAATATTGATACAAATAAAACCAATAACTTAATTTGCCTGTTAATCCGAGCGGCGCCAATCTACGTTCGCCCGTCAAAGCCTTCAAAAGAGATCGAATAAATTACTTTTTAATTTGTTTGTAATTTGAAGCAGGTTTCTTTCGGATTAAATATAATTGGGTTACTGGTGATTGGAAATATGAAAATATTTATACCGATCCTCATGAAACAACACCCACCAACACCCACGTACAAACTGTGTATTATACGAAATGTCCAGGAAGTCGAAGAGAAAATTTCTGGTGCAAGTAGAAGAAATCTATGCTAGAAGTTCAGATCACAGTGTTTGTAGAGCTTCGTTTATATTAGGCCAGGAAATAGCGGTAAAAAAACGTTAAAACTGTGACGTTAATCAAGGTTGATTTTTACGAAAATTTAGATTCAAGCTCTTATTCAAAATCTAAATTTTGTTATGCTTTTTATTTTTTAGAGGTGAAAACTACCCCTTATCGTAAAAAAATGTTAAAATCTAGTATGTATCTGATTAAAATCCAGTTTAAATATCCTTTTGGTCTATTGGTACTATTTTCTGAGTGTTCAAGGATATTTCTTTGTACTACAAGGAGTGTACCCGAATTTTATAATGTCTCAATGGAACATATTTCTTTTCTTCTTTCTTTGTATGCACTGATTTTAAGATGCCTCCAAAAAATGGAATGATACTAATGAAGGGGATGTTAATGGGAAAATTTTGTTAATTATCAAGATAGTTAAGACCAGCTCTATCGTGAATAAATTATAATAAATGTCTCTTCAAACAGCCTCTTCTAATAGAGTTAGAAAACTCTAGATTCTTAAGACACCGAAAAAATCAACGTAAATTCTAGATGTATACATTTGTTCTTACTATAACAGATTAAAGAATTTTCGATTGGCGAACCTCAACAACACGTTTTAACATTGATTTTACTCGTTTAGTCACATCTGCTTAACTTCATTGTAGAATCCAGTTAGTTTTTTTTCTAGTCCAATCCACCTTAGCTAGCCAATATCCCATTAAATGTTTTCATGAATAAAGCAATCCCACAGCACAAAATTTCAATGTATTCAACAGAATTCATCGCTTTAATTAATCTTCCAGTGCGTTTGCTATGAGAAAATTTCAAAACATCTGTTTAGAAGACTATTGCATATGATACCTGCACAGAGATTAACGTTATTGATATTCCTGTGGAACTATGTGCATTTCATCGCTGAAAGTAACCTTTTAGTCATCAATAGTTCATGAACGATATTTTCTGGACCATGATAAGCGTTTTGTCATAGTTTTCTGAGGTAGAAATTGGTTTTCTCTGCTTCCCGTCAACTTCCAACTTCCGTACAATTGATGTACTTAGTTTAGCACCATAATCTAACAAATTTGTCTTTCTTAGAGTTGGTTTGATATTTCTCATTGAAAATTTATCAATTATTGGAGTTTTTTTTTCGTTGCATCCAAATTCTCCTCATGATCTTGAATTTTGAAATGTTCGTAGCATTATTGGTGTTCTCAAACCAATAATATATAGATGTGAGTTCATTAGGAGGAATTATAATAGGACGTTTCTTAGGCGAAATATCTCTGAACGAGCAAAAGTATCAGTGAACGCAATATTATAATCGTCGATTCTTACGAAGATAGAATTACAAAATAATTGATGACACTCTAAAACCAGTCAAACCTGTCAATTCTGTTTACTGACTCTATGAAGAATAGTTTTTTGATAAATATATTTGGGAGAAATTACCTTTGAATGATTTCCATCAACGAAAAATTCAGTTTCCGTTCTACCCACACCGGACGGTATAGGCGGTGCGTTAAATTCATCGTATACCCCCCCTTCTCCTTGACTTTGTTCTTCAAGTAATTCAGATCGACCAGTTTCGGCGAATTCTTTTATTCCAGCCGATGATTTCTGCCCCAAACGGAAGAGTGTGAACGATTTGTCATGGCTTCGTCCTGAAACAAAATATTCGATTTCAAAACTAATATCCTCGAAACTGGTTTAGGATACTTTTGGAAAAAATCTCTCTAATACAAATGTTTTAGAGAAGAAAACTATGTTTTGTATTTTCTCAAATTATAGAGCCGTTTTGTCAATTTCTAATAGAAAAATTTATCAAACAAGCTCCAATATTTTCTTGACTATGAATAAAAACACGTGGCTTCTAGCAGAACATGATACCCAACCACCAAACTCATCTGGAGAGCTGAAATCTAATAAAATAATATGAGCCCTAGGAAAAAATTTAGTATCAGCCTGTAATTTTTTAATCAAGTAAGACTAGAAACTAGAAAAGAACGAAAATTGAAAATATGTTTGATTATTGCCGCGATATTTTGGGTAATAACAGCCAAAATAATAGCTTTTTATAAGCTACATTTTCTTTACGATCTTTTTTCTCTAAAAGTATCACTTTGAAGGGAACTGAAGCTAGTAGAAGTTAGTAAAAATCTTTATCCTTATCATCTCTAATCAATGACCAGCTTTGGCAAAAATTTCATCGGCATTGGGGCCTCATTTTTTCGGAATTTTATTGGAGAACGATTTAGCGAGATGTAATCAGAATTATCTGATTGAAGACCAATAATTTAGCTTGCCAATTATTATGGTAATTAATTATAATTACCATACTGTGCGATTTTTAATTTTTTTAATTTTATTTACCTACTTTATCCACTGAAACAGTTTTATTTGACGAATTTAACTAGATTTTTGATCAAAGTCACTTAATATATAGATGAAAATACAATTTTTATCTAATCAAACTTTAAGATGGCTTAGGTAATGTCAAATAAAGCTCAGAAGAAAGTTTCCAAAGAAGGTTTGTCGAGTTAGCGGACCAACTTATACAAAAATAAATTGTTGGCCCCCTTACTTGAAAAACCTTTTCGAAAAGATTCTATTAGAAGTTGGAAACAACCTTTGCTCAAATTATATTAGAAAATATTTATTTTTGAGTCAATAAAGTTTAAAAAAATAATTTTTGACAAATTTACCTCGAAAAAGTGAGTTTTAGATTATAAGTAATCTTTAAAAATGTGTTTTAGGTCAATTTAAATAATGAGAAAGAGAAATATTCCACCAAATTAAACTAGTATGTATTTAATGTAAATAGTTAATTTTTCACTAAATTGGATTTTCAAAAAAAGCCCATTTTTGATGAAAATAACCTCAAAAAGCATATATTTGAACACATTACACTTAAAAAAATGGTTTTTTGACAAAGTGATCATGCAAAAAACAACTAAATCACAAGGAAAAGATCATTTTTTGACCAAATTTAAATGAAAAGGGTTATTTTTCGACAAATCAGACTTGACAATGTCAAGATTACCAGTAAAGAAATTTTTAGCAGAAGAAAACTCAAGAACTGAATATCTTTCTTTGATTAGAATAATTTGCTATAAACCAATTTCCATCCCAACAGTATAAATATTGACTGGACTGTTACAACTAAGCTGGATTCTTAGAGCCGTTGGTGATATTCATACTGAACACACTGTTTACACAACCACTACACAAACACTAACAAATACACTGTCTGACTGAAGGTAAACAGATTACCTTCAGTTTCTGAAGACGATTCTTTACTGTTAATACGTTAAGTGAAAGTTAAGCTTTTTATAATTATTTTGTACATAGTTTCCGACATTTTGTAAGCCCTTGTCAAAGCGTAGTACAAGTTTTTGTTAAGTTTCTTTGCCTCATGTGTTTTCAATCGTTATCAGCGTTGAAGTGTTGACCTTCAAGAAAAGATTTTAGTTATAAGAAGAGATGAAAATCGCTAGGATTGAGGTTCGTGCTGTATGAACAATGATCAAAACACATTTGCCGATAACTTTCCTTGCATTTAGAAAACAAATCACAGATTTAATTTCATAAGCAGCGGCTTTTTCAACTGACTCTGACATAACAAAGAACATGTCGCTAGCAGTGACCAGAAAATGGTGTATATTACCAGGAACTTCGATAACTGTCGTTGATAGAAATAAAAACGGAACTTACAACATAAATGTACCTCGTATTTCTGCTTTAATGTCTCGTAACTCTCAACTATTCCATTATCAAGTAAAATCGTCGAATAATTCCGAGGTTGAAACTGAAGAAAAATGCGAAAAGAAACTGCCGTCTTTAAATCTCGAATGCAATTAAAAACATTTAACATTTTTGAAAGTTTTAATTACAACACATTTTCCGCTTCTTGATAAAAAGGCATTTGCTATAATTTTTAGGGAAATCATTTTCATTGAATTAATTAACTCACTTAATATCAAATTGATAATAAAGTTACTTTTGAATTTTTTCATTATTTTCCTTGTGAAAAGACGATGTGTCAAAGTCTGAACAGATCGGATTATTTTATTCAAGAAATGCTGTTGATTCAATTTACAAGCACTTGATTTTGGTAATAAGACAAAATAAAACTTTTTAAATTTAAAAGTATTCAATACTTATATTAAAGCATTTCTGTAACCGAACATTCCACAACTTGAAATATTGAAGTCAGTTTTTGGAATAGAAAATAGATGATTTGCTTCATATATTTCATCCTGCGTTAAAAAACGACCATTACGTAAAAGCTACTTTAGGTTAAAAAACAACTTGCAACCACACATGACTAAATCAGGCGAATAGGGTGGATATGTTACATAATTTTCACACAATTGTTTGTTGTAAGTATATGTATCTTTTTCTACTTTAGAATTGAGTCATTAGGTTTATAAAATTTGATCAAACAGAAATCTATATAGCAAACTTTTCATTTAAAGCAATATTAAAGTAAAATACCATTCCCTATCTGCTTTGTCAACAACAACTTTTTGTAATTATAAGTTCCTATAATTCAAATTAATATATTTTGTACATCCATGGTTTTTGCCCGAGACGATATTAATAGGAACAAATTCGAAAAATGGTTTCCTGGGACAGGGCTGGACAGTAGTTGGACAGGGCCAGGGCCGTCCAGTTACTATGAAATTCTAAAAAATTGGCAAATTCGCGCGGCGCTTTTTTAGAGCTGCGTCTATCACATTTTTTATAAATAGCGGAACTCGTTTGATATTTATTTGTATATACTCTTTTTAGTTTAGTAGCAGGCGGTTTATTTACATTATTTATTCTAAATAATTTCTAGGAACGTCTATTTATTTATTTATTTATTTTGTTTTTCTTTGTTCTAGAATTTTATTTAGATATATAAATGATTTGTGTAAACGCAGTTAGTTAAGAATGTAAGAGACAGTGTTTATTAATTCACCTCACGAACAGAAAGAGTGTCAATAAATACGAAACACGTTACAATATAAAACTTCAATCTATGAGGGAAGTTCAAAAGTTTTCTCCCTCGACCTGAAGATGATAGTAATTATCAATATAAGTTGGGAAATATAATTGCGCATGTGTAGAGTGATTCTCCCTCAAATTTCAGTCGTTTTATACGCTTGGTTTCTGTTTGAAGACAGTATGAGTAATTTGTTGTTGAGAGACATTATAATATATTTGTTTTTGAAAGATGAGACGTAAATTCGTTTATTTTTTGAGAAGAAAGAGGGCAACTATTATTTTGAAAAAGTAAAAAAATTCTAACTAAGTGTATAGACCTGAAAGAAGTCTGTAATGTAAAAATGTTTCTTTGCTAGATCGGAAACTTTTCAAAGAACCCGCGTACATACTCAAGGGGTTTTGGAAAATAATATCATTCAATACTAGTTTATACAAAATGAAATCTTTTGAAATTGTTTATATAACTATTTGTTGTAGATTGTTGTCCATTAACAAATTTTGTTTATACAAATCAATGATATCAAATACAGAACGTCATTTATATTATTATTTCCATTTTGCTTTCATAACAGATTTTTCCAACGAATTTATATTTCGAATTAATATAATAACGTGTCAAATGAAACTACGTTAAAAAAATTTAATAAAGACAAAGTCGAAAAAAAAACACGAATAACAAACAATCCGTTGAACCATTAAAAATTTGAAAATACGTTTATCCAGTCCATCAGTATTAATGAGTAGTATTTCAGTCATTTAATATTGTGCAATATTGGAAATATATTCGATTAATAAATATACTAAAATAAAATAAAATAAAATGAATAATATATACTGCCCTTCAAAAACACAATTTTGTATTGTAAACTGAAACGTAATAGATGTTATTTGTAAAATAATAATTATTGAAACATTCTCTATTACTCATTCAATACTTTGCAGTCGCCTTAATAAAAGACTCAGGAAAGTCGTCCAGTTGACTAATCCATTCACCTTATCAGTGATACACGAACGTGATCTACGCGCTCTTTACCTATGTTTAACTGAAGAAGTTCGCTGTATTCAGTCCAGCGCACCGCGTACTACGGGTAGATGCCGAGTAAAGAGTTTTATTTCATGACTTTCCAAACTTTCTAATTCTGTTAACAATATACTATAATAGAGTGTGTGGTTTTGTGCAGTATGGAAGTTGTTATCAACTACTAAAAGATTTTGGAAATATTACGAAATATACGGGGAAAACTTAGAATTAGAAAATAGACCGTTGCCAGAAATTATTATAGATAAAAAATATACTTCTGATTCTCGATATCGGTTTATAAATTTTATGTTTGAATTTGAAGCATTTCTAAGTGAGTCTCGAGGCATATTTTAGAGAATAAACTAACATAGTTACTAGAAGGGCTAAATCTGTCCATATTCCTACATTTTTAAATCAGTATAAGTTGTAAACAATGTCGTCCCAATCCAAAGTGAGTGCTTTTAATTTCTTTTTCAGGTTTGTTAATACTATGTTGTAGAATATTTCCAAAAATACCTTCAATGTTAGCTTGTTTTTTTTTGTGATTCAGATTCGCGGGTCGTATGGAATATCGGCGAAAGACAAGCACGTACACCAAGGATTTGTTTATTCTGGAAATTCCAAAGTTTGAAGGGCCGAAAGGTCAGGTACCTACTTTTGGTTGGGAAAGTCTTCAATATACATTCTTTGCGTATAGAACTCTCGTTGTTTTATTTCGATTTCTGCATCGTAGATTATTTCGATTACAATTCAGGTGTAGGGTATGTACTTTTGGAATTGTGATTAGGGTTTTGGAATCATTCTAAAGATTGAATATTTATGGAAATACTTTGTCCTATCTATTATGTTATAAATTAGTGTCATTTGATAGATCAGAAGTGCAGTTTTCGGCAACAGAAGTTTGAATTCTGAAATTCTGAAAATGGGTAGAAATATTAAAAGAAGTGATCGTTCGAGCAGCTCAAACTCCAGTTCTAGCTCGTATTCAACGAGATCAGGATCAAGATACTAGAAAAAGACTTCTTAACGCAGACATACCTCGCAGTCAAAGAGAGCTGATAAGTTACCCTCATACGAGCAAAATAAAAAAAAAACATCAACTAGAGCATGTTATTTGGGTTCTACGATGAGACAGTTACGGTCTTAATATCATAGGGAAATCAATAATAGTCAGTTTCTGAAGTTGGTGATTTCTTTTGGATAAGATGATGTGGCACCATGAAGTCCTCGGCAAGTCCTTGGACAATGGACTTTCCCTCATTTCCAAATTAGTCATACGAACCAGTGCATCTTCATTTAAATAATTTAATGCTAGGGATATTGAATAATGAATAATTCAGTGTTAGACATATTGAATCGCGAATAATTCAGTGTTAGGGATATTGAATCGTGTCTCTTGAATCTCAAAGAATTATGTCTAGACAATTTTACGTAACGATGGTAAGCATGCTTCATCAAAGACTTTTGAGGTAGGACATGTTCTTGTCCAAAACGTGGAGGGACCTAATGGGGGACAGAGAATGATACTCGAACCTCGACTTAAATGGGCTTTTCGTAGGTTACGAAGATACGTCAGAATAACCGTTATGTGGTTGGTGATTTGCCTGGCTCGAAACGTTCGAAGAAGGTATATACAGGGGTATGTCTCTCAGATAGGATGAAACTATTCATATTAAATACAAAAGAATCTGAGAGCAGTTCTGGAGTAGAATGAATTCATCTTTTCACATAGTCTCGTTATTATTGTTCTGATATATTTGGTTTGGTATGTTACAGATGCTCAGGGATAAGTTTATCTTCACGAAGACGCGGAGGAAAGTCAGGTTTGGCCGACTGTGAGCTGACAAATATACACCCGGTACAGTATCCAAGAATATGGACAAAAGATAAGCACTTAGATTGTTACGATGACTACATTGAGTCGAGGGACAGTGTGGCAGATGTTTAGTCGCTTTCTGATTCTGGTTTCTGGTTCATATTTCAGTCTCCTAACATACACAAACGTAAGTTCGGCTATCAGTGTAAGTGTAAGTGTGAGTAAGCGTTCGTTTGCGTGTAAACAAATCTAATTGAGTGAAAAATTGGTATTCAACTCTTAGCATAAAATATTTATTGAAAATTCCAAAGTGTTTTGCATGATCCTGGATGTAAAAATAAGAATGGAGTTAGTTTGAAGATGAAGATCTAAGAGATCCAAAGATAAGGGTATTGTGGGGAATAAATTGAGTGCAACTTGGTGGAAAAGATTCTAATTGGAGCTAACTGTTAGCTCAAGAAGAGCAATAAGTGTATCATTTTCTCGGCGAATTTCAGTAGTGAAATGGAGGCCTTGGAATTAGCCAAGACAAAGGCGTGGAGTAGGCAGATTGAAACCACGGATTTGGATCATTTCTTACCAATGAACAAATAACCACCCTATCCCCACCCTTCTCTTGATAATGGGTTAAACTGGGAGCCGAAACGTCCAGGATTTTTAAAATTCCAGCGCAGTTCAGCCCGTGAATCTACTTTTTTTGTTCATAATTCTAAACGCGGAAACCTTTCCAAATTTTTCACTTACGATTGATTCTTACAAATTTCTTTACACACTTTTGTTACAATATTAATTGAAAGGGATTATTTTCTCTTCTAGATTTCATATTTTTTTAACAAAATCAATTTTTGAAAATGAATTTTTACCATTATACAATTTTTATTTATCCTTTTGATTTTTCATACAATTATCTTAGTATTGTATTTGTGATTTACTTTAATAAAAATGAAAATTTTTAATGAAAATGATCAGTTTTCACTCGAGTTATCATTTTATTATTCTATTTTATCAGACTACTCCAAATTTTCTAAATAAGAAAATTTTATGATGAAACAATTTATGTGCCAAAAACTGATCTTCATTTTTAAATAAATAATTTTAAAAACGGTTTTTAAATAAACATTAAAAAATTAAACCTTTTGTTGAGCTCTCTTGGATTGGCTAATTGTAGTAGATTTAGAGTTAAAACTACTTTGAGTTATTTCGATTTAGGTTTTATAGACTTCTGAGTTCAAATGCATTTAACTCGTTATTTGAATTTGGCGCCTAAGCTGGTACTGAATATGGCAACCTTTCTTCCACACTGTCTCTCGACTCACTGTAACGATTACAGAAACTGTGTGCCCTCTGCTGGAGATTTATTATACTACCTGCATCAGTATTACTTTAGAATTTGACACTTTAGATTTTATAATGTTGTTCGAGAAGAATTTGACATTTGTGCATCCTCTGAACACACTGTTTATACCACCACTACACCAACACTCACAATTACACTGTATGACGCGCGTTTCGATAACCAAGTTATCGTTTTCAGAGACTGAAGGTGTACGCGTGTCAGATAGTGTCATTTTGATGGTTGGTGTAGTGGTAGTGTAGACAGTGTGTTCAGTATGAATACAACCAACGGTTTGATTGGAAATTCCCACTTAGTTATGTATCCTCTGCTGGAGATTTACAATATTAATGAATAGAACTTAAGGAAAACATTGTTTTATGAAATAATTATTGAAAAAATATTAGTAATACATATAGTAAAAAAGTTTGTGTTTTTAAGTTTTTTCAAGTTATATTTATTTGTACCAGACTTTCTTTCAAATGTAACTGATTTTGAGAAGTATCACACTCAATAAACTATAAAAAACCCTTTCACATTATTTTGGAGATTCCAGACGAAGTTTTTGTTGTTTTTATATCCATTGGAATACAACAACAATGTTCTTGTGAAGCGATTCTTTTTGGGTTGTAAAGGGAATTGTACTAAGTCGACAAGATAATAGAAATTTTTATTATTTCAACCATCCTGAACTGTTGGAAAGAGACAGGGCTCAGACAACCGTAAATAATATTGATCAAATAGGATTACACGTTAATGAAAATTGTTTTTTAGAACAATATCTTTATAAGTATGAATAGAATAATAAACTCGATTTGTACTCGTCACGTTAATCTATTGTTAATCATTTTTAATTTGTTTTTGATGAAGCTATGAATTTACAGATCATTCAATACGTCGGAATATCAAACAAATAATAAATTGTATGACAAGAGCCTCAAATTATTGAATTTCGATAAACCATAAATGTGTAATTTTTCTACAACTACAACTTCAATCAGGTTCTTATTATAGTCCAGTCCAATTTGATTTTAAAAACAAAGAATATCGCAGGCATTTAGAGGCAAGAAACAAAATGTCTTCATACTCAAAATTGAATCAGAGAGATGAATATTATATGTAAAGGATGTCTTAAGAATAATTTAGGTTTTCAATATTCACTTTGTTAAATAATTATACACAAATGAAACCTTAAGTACGTGACTAACCCATAGCTACTCAGTTGATGCTAAGCCTGAACTTAAATCCGACAACTGCAATTGTCCATCTCTTAACGCAGAAAGATCACCATCAGATTTACCATTTGGAACAATATTTGAAATTTTAGGAACCTAAATATCATATTATTATTAACCTCAAGCAAATCTTTATCATACATTCAATTTAACAAATATCTGTGGATGGAATACTAATATTTAATATATACTGTTGAAAAAAATTGAATGGCTAATAACTACTATATGGTTGATGCGATGCTTGTAATAAAAAAATTCTTAATATTCGAAGTTTAGTACACGATATTTTGCTTGAATTTCGGTTTATTCATTAGGCACTATTCGACAACTTCTATAGATTTAGCTAATAATTTCAAAAGGTGATTTATAGAGCAGAGGTGTCAAACTCAATTTTGCAGAGAGTCATATATTAAATTTTGAATTCATAGATGGAATAGATTGAAAATAAACAAAAATGAACTGAGTTATTCCAACATTTTATTTATTAAATTATATAAGTATATGGGTGATTCCGTTCTAACTGTGATTTTTTGTATTCAAAATTTCAAGATTTTAAAATTTAACTTTTCTAACTTTTTTATGCATATTATTCATCTATTTTACTGTAAAAATAAAACTCTAAGAGGAATTTACTACAACTTCAAAGTATCACGAGCAAGACACAAATGTCGGATTTTGAGTTCCACGGTACTGACTCATTTATCCACGGTACTGACATGGTAACTTAAGATATTAAACAACAAGTGCATCAATTTTCCTCAGTTTGATCATAAACATTAGAATTTATAAGGTAATTAGTTTAAATCATTTGTTACGACAAAAAAAATTAATAATTTATCGGAAAAATTCTAGGAATGGACATGACACGGTACTGACATGGTAACTTAAGATATTAAACAACAAGTGCATCAATTTTCCTCAGTTTGATCATAAACATTAGAATTTATAAGGTAATTAGTTTAAATCATTTGTTACGACAAAAAAAATTAATAATTTATCGGTAAATTCTAGGAATGGACATGACACGGTACTGACATTCAAGTGATGTAGTATAAGTTTTCTTTAAGTGGCAAGTTATATTGTATAAAAATAATGTTTAAATATCTTAAGAATTATTCAATTAACACAAAATTTTTATTAATTGATTATTAATTAATGACTAGTACAAAAAAACAATACAGGACATTGAATATCACAGTTAGAACGGAATCACCCATATAATATACGGTTGTTAAAAATCATATCAAAGTTATACAAGATGGTAGATAATTATGTAGAGCTGGAGGATCCAGATACCTGACTTTTCTTGTTTTTGACAAGCTCATTAATGTCAGGGATCATATTGGTTGTAGTTATTTTAAAAATTCATTGGAGATGTTCATTAGTAAGTCTTGTGCGATGTTTGTTCTTATTTATGTTCATGCAGAGAATGCGTGCTGCATGCAAGTAATTATCCAAACTCCTGGAATATTGTGTATAAAATGTTGAATTTTTCTTTCAAAATAATGTCCGATTGAAGATCTATCAACTCCTTCTGCAAACGAACTGGTGGTGCCTGTGAAGCTTCAAAACTGAATGGATTGTTGATTGTCTTGTTGAATTCCGTAATCCAATTTCGCTGCGCCAAATGATTTTATGAATACATTTGAGTGACAATCAGATTATTAACCCTGTAACTTTATATTCAGATCAGTAAAGTGTTCTACCAAATCTTCCAAAAAGACACAATCAATCCACCAGTCATAATCAATTAGTATTGAATAGGGTCACTTGATGCAAGATATCTTTCTTAAACTACTCCTCGACTGAGCCAACGGTGAAATAAGGGACATCAGAAAACTTGTCGTATAGATCTTGTAAAAATTGCCTGAGCTGTCGGTAATTTAGTCCTCTGTTCCTTATAAAATTCACAATTTCAATTATAGGTTGCATAACAGTGAAATCCCACGAAATTCTGTTTTAACTTAGTTACAACCTAACCATCCGTTGTTGTGCTGCTAAGTGTATTCGAGTCGAGTTCATATTCTGCTATCAAATGCTCAATTACAGAATAAATAACATTTTCTGTTGTAGTACCTGTCAATGAAACGCACTCTAATAGTTCTTCAGTTATTTCAAAGTTACTGTTAACGCCTCGTATAAAAACAGTTTTTCGTAACCAGTCTCGTTATTTAATAGCCAGACCTCGTATTGTTAAATAAAGTACTTTAATCAATGATATCAAAAGTACATAACCAGTGAATAAACTTTTCCTAAAAGGATTAACGCAAATAAGCGGAGCGGTGGATTTTCTCTGGCTTTAGGGGAATAGTTAACACGAGGTAGGGATCATCATAGACGACGGATCGTCCTTTCGTTATAAAAGTAACATTACTCGTTATAAAAAGGGATAATCTGAAAATTCGAGTTTATATTTGATTCGTTTCAGTGAATTCCAATAGTGGACATTTGAATTTACAATCATATCTACTTGAATCAACTGAATGCTTAAATTTCTATGAAATCTCACAAACTCAATATTTGTATGATAAAATCGGGTCGCGTACGAATTTGGTTCTTGTTATATATGAAAAATGCACTTTTATTGTAACGAGATGAATCTGATCAAACATCGAGATCAACTCAGAGACATTTTATTCTGAAATTTCCGTTTGAAACTAGATTGAAAAATGCTAGAAGGAATCTATAGATTCACGTCGATTTGCATTATATGTTACGAGGGTCTTACGCTATTTTCATATTTTTGCTGGATTTTGTCTGTCTATACGCCCAATAGTTTTATAGTTTTCAATCTTTTATATGTTCTGGGATTTCTTCTTCCATAATTCATTCCTTATGGTTACTTATTCTTTACTGAAAAGATATCAAAAATAACAAGTAATAATCCCGTTTACTTTTTTGCTCCATTATAATTCTATTTTCTCATTTTAGTCATGCTTTTTTTTTGGCAGAATATTCATAATGCTCGGTGGGCTAGGCGATTGTGTCTTTTATGGGGACTAAAAACTGTTCTTTTAGCTCCCAAATCTAATCAGTGTGATTCATGCCGCATTGATTTCCGTCAAGCAACATTTGCGCTCGTAAATAAAAGCTTTTAATGCTTATTCAAACGGTTTCGTCATGATATTCGTGTTCAGCGATTCCGAAATACCCCCAGAATGTATATATTCGGCCAATTTTATAACTTATTTCTACGGGAGTTGAGTAGACGATGTAGATGTCGGCCATCCTGAGCTCTAGGTACATCTTGTTCAGCGAAAGCCTCTTTTTTAATTAATAATTTTCATTCATAAAAGTTCGTAAGGCCCACCTGAATCGAATGTTGCATTTTGATCAGTCTTATGGCTCAGAAATCCCAAGGTTTTGTCTTGTTTCATGGCCTTGCGATTTATTTATGGTCATCGTAAAAGCCAGACGTACTAGAAATTATAAACTTGACAATCTGTGACAAAACTTAAGATTTATCAATCTACATATAGTTGGTTGTCGAATGTCAAATATTATGGTTGCGTTCAGAAATTTAATTAGTGACAAAACATGAAAGAAAAACAAAATTGTTGTTTTTATTTAATTCCGAGCATTTTCATATTTATTCATTTTTCGAACCTTCTCTGGACTATCACAAATAATTTAACACCAAAATTAGCCAAATCGGTCCAGCCGTTCTCGAGTTTTAGCGAGACTAACGAACAGCAATTCATTTACGTAAAGTAAAAACAAATTCAATGGGAGCGTTGGCTTTACATGGTTTTAAAATATTTGGATTAAATTTAGCTCCTAATTTCTTTTAAGTTTTAAACATGACTTTTAATTTTCATTTGTTAGTTGGCTTCTTACTCTTCTAATTATATTCATGAACGAATATGTTGATCCGAAGATAGTCAGCATTCCAACTAAGAGCGTCAACTCTCGTCATTTCTTTCAGAGCTGTCGACGTTTTTGCGCTACGTAAATACATTTTTGGACCTCCAACTCTACTAACTTGCTTTTCAACTCGGTAAATTTTCCACTCACTTTTTAAATCGATCAATTGTATTTCTAGAGATCCAGTTTTAATTCCAAATGACTTCGTTACTATTTGTAACGAGAGGATTCACTATGAATGCTAGAGTGGTTTTTTTAGTTTTGATTTGCTAAAATCCATCAGCAAATTCATGTTTAATTTTATTAAAGTGTGCTGAAATGATTCGTGTCAACAGTTGCACTAGTTTTATCGCGATATTGCTATAAAAATTGAATATAAAGTGATTCACCGCTCTGAATATCTTCTACAAAAAGAATTAATCTTTCTTCAAAACAAAACAATATTTCTACCCAAATATAGGCTGAGTTTTCCTTTCCTTGAAATTTTAGATTCAGTTCATCTAATTTCGCTGTGATATCCACAATAAAGTAAAATTTTGTAACCGTTTCTCGTTATTTAATTCAGTTTAATTATTGCCTTTTTCATTTAGAATTTGGTAATCCATCGCACTTTATTATGAAAAAGGGGGTCGGAATACTGAATCTCCATTTCGCTTAACAATTCATTAAACTGGCGGAAATATTTGGTTACAAAGCGCGCGCTTCTTGGTGTATTATGCAGTGAAACTTCAGAATACCGTAGTTTATTTTGCTCCGAAGAATCGTTGTTGTCCTTTCATTTTGTCCTGTCATACTTCTGACTTCATCAATTTCTATTGAAACGATCCGATTTGAATTCATCATATTGTCTTCACGGTATTTTCGCACGGCATTTGCCAGATATATATCTGACAAAAAGAAAAACTTCTGCGGTGTATTTTATGTCGCATGAATCATTAATAGTGAAAGGCAGAAGAATGTTGAATATCTTCCACCTGCAAATATGTTACATTAGAAGACATTTCAGCTATTCTAATCAGTGATTTTTTAAGAGGTATAGGATTTGATGTTGTAAAAAAACTAGAAAAAATTTGAAAAAATTCATGAAATCTTTAATGGAATCGATAGAACAATCAGTATAATTTGATGTTTGAAGATGATTTCATGCAAATGTTGCCCGCGGCTCCGCTTTGGATACCACATGCGCAAGGTCTAATTTTGGCAAGCTCTCTCCAACATATCGGCCGGTATTTCACGAATAAATGCTGCAATATTGGCTTCCAGTGCGTCAATCGTTGCTGGGTTATTCCTGTAGACATTAGCCCTAGCATGGTCTCACAAGAAATAGTTCAAAGGCTTTAAATCACACGATATAGGAGACCAATTGACGGGCCCTAAACGTGATATGAACTGTTCACCACAAAAGGCTCACATTTTGGCCATCATTTCGCGTGCCGTGTGGCATGTGGCACCTCTTTTTGAAAACACATGTCAGGCATATCCAATTCTACCATTTTGGACAAAAAAATCGTTTATCATCACACGGTAGCGCTCGCCATTCACAGTAACGTTGCGGCCATCGTCGCTTTTGAAGAAGTACGTCCCGATGATGCCACCGGCCCATAATCCACACCAAATAGTGACATTTTCGGGATGCATTGGTAGCTTTTGCAATGGTCCTGGCTGGTCTTCACTACAGTTGCTGCAATTTTGCTTGTTGCCGTATCCATTCAACCAGAAATGAGCTTCGTCACTGAACACAATTTTTCGATAAAAAAATGGATCTCCCTCCAACTTTGCCAGCGCGTGGTTTCAATTCTTGCATCAGCAGTATCTTATGAGGTTTTACATCCAAATCCTTCCAAAAAATTTTCCACGTAGTGGAGTAACAGAGGCCCAATTGCTGTGAACGGTGGCGCACCGACATTTTAGGGTCACCAGTAACACTGGCGGATACAGCCGCAATATTTTCTTCAGTCCTCACTGTACGTTTGCGTGTTAGAGGTTTAATGTCCAATAGTGTGAACTGGGTTCGAAATTTAGTCACAAGCTTCCGAATAGTTCCCTCAGTAGGCCGACCAAACTGCCCATAAATTGGAAGAAGTGCGCGATGCACTCTATTAACCGAGCATGTATTTTGATAGTAAAATTCAATAATTTGCAAGCGTTGTTTTTCGTTAATCGATTTATGATTAAATTATAGACCAAACTGAACGAGTTTGACAATGACACAAAACACGATTCACGCGTGATTTGTCAAAAACAGTGTTGCCAGAAAGATACCAGCAAAAAATCGTTATTTTGTATTGTTTTACTGGATAATGGTAAATCTTCTTCTAGATTCCTGGTTTGTTTTTGTAATCACGAAACAGTTCTTCAGATGTACGTATGAAGCAATTCTTGGAATGTGTCACTTTTATAAAATTAGATCCGCAGCATTACATCCAAAAAGCTGCAGGAGGCTGACCTCTGGTCTAATATAATACAACTTATAGATAAACAGTTATTTTAACAATGTAGTTAGTTATTTTCCACTTTTAATGTATTTTTCCCTCCAATAAAAAGAATACTAACAATATTCAGATTTATCGTTTTGCTTTTATTTCGTTAGATTTGATTTTCTATTACATTGATTACAGTTTCAATTGCATCCTTGCCACGGAAAAGCTAATAAAAAATTCATGTTACAATTCTAAATTATTCCGTATACAGGCGAATTTTTTTAAAGTTGATTCGATTCAGCTTATTTATTAATTCATACAAGTCAACCTGAACTTTTCAATAAATATTTAAACATGTATTGTAAACAAAACAAAAATGCAACCTGTCTGGAAATGCATGCTGTGCAAATCTGAAAGTTCCAATTAAATAAACAGAGCCGGATTCGGTTCCACAGAGAGATATAAATAAATAGAAACTAGAAAGAATTAATTGACCAGTTAGTGGTAACTAAGTTAATTTCTCACATTCATAAATGTTTTCATGATTTCACTAATAGAATGCGCTAGAAACAATTATACTTTCTATATATATTGTAATAGATGGTGCTATTAATAAACCAAATTTGGATTATATCATTTTTTCATATAAGTAGCTAGCAGCGAAACCCGGCGTTACTTGGGTTAAAATACATCACATGTTTAATGGTATAGAAAATATAAAAGGATACGTTTTTTAACATAGATTTCTATTTTCGATATCTAGAGACTTTTTCGGCCTTTAAACATAAAGTATATATAGTATATCTAATAGTGTAAACTAATTAACGAATTAAAATAATTTTAAGAAAAGGTTAAGTAAATGAAAAATTAATGTTTTCTTTTTTTTTTTGTAACTGTACAATCCTTACTCGACTGAAAATACGATTGAACTGACGAACAGTTACGGAATTTCGTTTTATACACCATCAGACACAGAAATTTCCAATATCAGAATACTCTGGAATATTAGGACTTACAACACTTCGATTCGGTTCTTTAAGATCAATAATAACATTCGTACACATTCTGCAACCTTCAAGATCATTCCAAAATTTTCTAGAGCTTCCTAGAATATTTTGAATCGCTTTTAGAATTTTCTGAATCTTTTTAGAAATTTCTAGAATTTCCGCAAACATTTTAAATTACTTCTAATGAATTGCACTAATTTTAGAATTTTCTAGATCATTCTAGAATGTTCTCAAACATATTAGATCGATCATTATAAATTGCACTCATTTTGGAACTTTTCAGATTATTCAAGAAATTTCTAGAACTACCTAGAACATTTTAAATCGATTATAATAGTTGCACACATTTTAGGACTTTCTAGGCCATTTCAAAAATTTTGAGAACTTTTCAGAAGTCCTCATGCGTTAAAAAAGGACGAAATATATATTTTCACCACCTACAACCACCCTCTTCCATCCACGACCAAGCTCCCTTACTTTGACTTGGAGACCAAGGGGTATTCAACACATTGATTGACTATGATTTGATTGAAAATTCTGGGAAATGCAAAATGAAATTAATATATTTTTTAATTATATTTTTTCAGAAGTCACACTTTCCAAAACTGCGAAAGTGCACTAAAAAGAAAAAAATATGGAGAGGACGGGGTCGTGGTATATATGACATCAGAAGTTGGTAATAATGAGAATAATAATAGAAAAAATATCTTATAACAATATCAAAAATGTGGGGGATTTATAAGAGGTCATAAAATAATATATACGATGTCTGGCTATTGAATAACGAGACTGGTTACGAAAACGGTTTTAAATGAAAATTATTCTATATTCGTATGCTTCCCTTCAATATACTCCCCTTCCCTCGCCCCACACCTTTCCATACGTTTTTACCATTGATCGAAGCAGTGCTGGAAGTCTTCTTTGGTGAGTGCCTTTAGAAGCTCAGCCGTTTTTTGCTTTACCGCTTCCATCGACTCAAATCGGGCCCCTTTCAAAGCATATCTTATTCTAATCTTTCGAACCTTTCAAAACTGAGCAAACCCATTGACGCAAGAGCTTATGGTCAGATTTTTGGCACCAATTTTTCACAGACTTCTGTATGTGTAATTCCTCGTGTAAACTTTTTCTAACCGTCTCATTATCGGCGTTTACAGCCTCGCCAATCATCAGGATGCTCATTCGATGATCTGCACGCACAATTTGGTTGATTTAGGTCACTGTTTCCGAAATTGAAACAGTCACAGGGCGACCTGGGCGCTGGTCATCTTCAGTGCTCTCTCGGCCCTCACTAAAGCGCTTACACCACTCAAAAATATGCGCACGAGATAGAGAATTGTCCCCATAGGCCTCTTGCAACAATTTATAGCACTCAGTCGGAGTTTTTTCAATTTAACGAGAAGTTTAAAATTGATACGCTGCTTCTGTTTTTCGTTACACATGGTTTTCGGTACGAGAAAAAAACACTATACTATAATAGTGACGAAAACGTGTTTTGGGACGTGCATAGACAAGATTCCCAACGCACTACTCGTTTTTTATCCCACTCATCTATGGCGCCCTCTAGGCGCGCAGTCTCGTTATTTATTAGCCAGACCAGAGATGAAATATATTAAAAAATCAAGCGCCCGTATAATGAGTTGCTGAAGATAAGATTTTTAACAGTAGACGAAATTCTTGTCACGGTGAAAGAAAATAAAGATGATCATGAATTGAGTCGAAGCACAACTACGGAAACTTTTGAAAGAATAAAGTTCTCGCCTTCCAAAAAGTCTATTTTCATACAAAGAAAGAATATTGTAGTTTGGACAAGAAATTAACTATAAAAGACTATAAAAGAAATGAAAAAACAAAAAAAGATATATTTTCTTTAGTTGAAACATGACAAGTTACAACCCTCACAAGTCGAAGATAGACTTTCTCAAACAATTTATTCACTGGATTGAATCCATCAACAAGAAAGAGCGCAGACCTTTAGAAAAATTACCCACGATCAAGTGGCTAGGAAAAGTTTCATTGAATTAGCTAAATTCAAAAAATATTAAGTTCCATCCTGGTTCTGTGAGAAAAGAGATTGCCTTCATGAAGAAAAATTAACTAAATATGAAATTATAGAAATAACAGATAATTGTGGAATGACTGCAGTTAGTTCTCCACCATATCATTGCTAACTAAGCCTGATTGAACTTGTATGGGCACAGATAAAGAGAGAAGTTCCAATAAAAAATAATTATTTTGAAATAAGTTCAACAGTTTTTGTGGTGTTTGTTAAAAATATGTCTGGAAACTGGGAAAAGGCAGTTAATCATATGATTAAAGAAGAAAATGTGGAAGATGGAAATATTATTGATGAAGTAATCGAGATTATTGGTTGCAACAGTTCATATTCTGATTCTGATTTGGATTTGTGAGAAGTAGCTCTAGTTTTTATATTAAAATTATGATCGTAAGATTGTTTTGACTTTCAGCTGTTCACAAATTATAAGAAGATTAATTAGGCGAAATATAACTGTTGATTATGAATACTTCATCATTTTATTACTCTCTTTTTTATAATAATAGACTACTAGCTTTTACCCGCGGCTTTTCTCGCATCGAATCCATTAAATAAGTATCAGAAATCATTATAATAGAAAAGAACGAACTCTGTAGCTATATTAGAACCTGAGATATAGATCTTTGAATGTAGAAAAATTGCCAAAAACCTACAAAAATCCATAACTCCACATTGAATGTCCGCGCCTAGGTCATCTCCAACTCAACCGATTTAAGTGTTCAAAAACTCAAAAGAAAGAGGATGTTTCAGCGAGTGTTCTTAAACCAAAACGAAGTCTCTATCTTGAATAGAACCTGAGATATTGAGGATAGAATGTATGTGTGAAAAACTCCCATAAGTAATGTACAGGAGGAAATCGCATTTGAGTATAACTTGAGAATGGTGAAAATTAGATGAAATCCGATGGTTGATGACTAATCTGTACATCAATACCTTTCATTGAAAAAAAAAATTGAGCAAATCGGTTGGGTAGAACGCCTAAACGGACTCGGAATGGAAATCATCAATTTTTTTAATATATAAGATAACAATGAGTTTTTGAGCATCGAAGCCTTTTTTCTTATCAGATATGCTTCAAATACTCATACTAAACATTGCCATAATTATCAAAGATATTTTGGTATATGTTTTTAAAAATTCCAGATATTAATTGAGTAGTTACACGTTTGTGAATCATTTATTTCATATACTCGATAAACTTTATGATAAATTCAACTTTGACACGAAAAACTAAGAAAAAATATTCGTAATTTTGGTTACGATCTTTATTAATATGAACTTCATAACATAAACATCTCCGAGCATTTGACAATATTCCTAGTCCGCATCTGGAAGATACTTTCGAATTGAGACCGGTCAGCATTAACGAGAACACCTGCTAGTCTAAACTGGTGCTGATCATCAGCCGCTGCGGATTGCAGATCAGATACCGTAAAAGAATGAGATAAATCGCATTGATTTATAAACAATATGAGTACCGTTAGAATCATTCTTGAGGCCACTTTCATTCTCAACACTCATTCTCTTTCTATATCGGCCATTGTTGTTTTTTTGCAGACGCAAGCTGATCCCGGTTAGACCACAGACGTACGACAAATTTTTCGGTCTAATTTATTGATATTTAATTAAACTTTTATAAATAGAATAGATACAGATATACCGTCGATCAAACATTAGAATTTTAGAGGATTTAAATCGGAAATAGATAATACAACAATAATGAACGTCTAACCAGAAACTTTTTCAATCATAACTTTCATTTACAAAACTTTTTTAAGCTCCAAAATAAATGTAAATAAATATCTTAATCTGCTTTTCTTAAACCTAAAAGTGTTAACAGAAATATTTCATTACGTCATTTCTTCCCGAAGTCAAATGTTTTTTTTTCAACATAACACTCAATAAGTTGTGTGACCAATCAAGAAAAACACATTTTTTTTGGCAAAAATTGATTTTATTCCTTCAAAATCAATAAAATCATTCCAACGCTTCTTTAACTTTTCGATGCCGTGTTTGTAGAAGGATTTGTCTTTGATCAGCGAAAAGCCAGTAGTTACTGGGAACCAGATCTGGGTTATACGGTGGAGATAGCAATTCTAAGTATAATTAGTTCAATTTAATGATCGTTGCCATCGACTTGTGAATCGGTGCATTGTCTTGGTGAAGCAGTGCTTTTTTCTTCGACATATGAGGTTGTTTTTCCTTAATTTTTGCAATCAAACGATCGAAGAACTCTATGTAGTAATCGCTATTGATTGTATCTCCCTTTCAGAGATAGTCGTTACTGAAACAGCAACCTTCCCAGCTGACTGTTGTGCCTTTGGAAGCTTCGGACGTGGTTCACCGGTTGAAGTCCACTCAGATGATGATCGTTTCGATTCTGGAGTGAAGTGATAGATACATGTTTAATACATTGTTACAAATCGACGCAAAAAATCTGAATTATTACGTGTAAACATGGCCAAACACTGTTCTGAATCATCAACACGTTGTTATGTTTGATCTACTGTGGTAAACGCGTCAACCATTAAAAAAGCTTTCTCATATTCAAATGCTCATGTATAATTTCAAACACACTATCATCTGATATCTTTACTGCTTCAGTTATCTCACGCAATTTCAATTTACGATTGGATGTAAGCAATTTGTGGATATTTTTAATGTTTTCTCGATCAACCACATCAAGTTGAAGACCAGAACGTTCACCATCATCGGTGTCTGTACGACCACGTTTAAATTCAATAACAAATTATTCTTTTCGATGGAGCCGAGACCGAATAACACTTCTGAAGCTATTGCTGAACTTGTACAGTATTTTTTTTATCAAGTAGCAATAATAAATTAAAATACGAATTTGTAATTATTACCTAGCATGGTGACGACAGTTTATTGTTTATTTGTTCGCTCCAAACGAAAATTATCTTGTTTGGGGTTGAATCAAAATGTTGAGAAGAAAATGTAAATTAATTTCTGATCGTTTTTGTTTTGTTAGTGGACAGTTTGTATTTATAAAAAAGAGAAGCCACATTTTAGATTCGTTAATAAGTGCATATCTTCATTATTTTGGATATCCTGTTCCATCTGTTATTAAGCATATAGTACATTCGAAAGATCTACCACATCCAGTGTGTTCAGGTAAATCGTGTGCAAATATACTAGATGGCAATGGTTACGTCGAAGTTTTGTTGAATTCAAATCGTTGTTTGGTGATTCTGACAAGTTCTAACCACAAGAAAATACTCCACATTCAATCCGCCAATCTGATTTCAATGATATTATAAAAGCAGAGCAGAGCTTCTTGGTTTCCGCTTACAACAATGGAACGTATTACTACTAGACACATAAATAACGTTTTTCAGAAACAAAACCAAAATTTACTCAGAATTTTTTAAACGAGAAGGTGAGTTTTGTTATTGTACTGATATCTTATTCATAGAATTTTCGAAATATAGTCTAAAAGCTGTTTTATTACATAATGTCAAACGATGCGTATTTCAATTAATTCATTAGTAAAAGTATAAAGAATACCAATGGAAAGTGTGCGGAGGCCTCAAGGTCATCGATATGTTATTGGGATTGCAGAGTGGTTACATAAAATACTGTTGTTTCCTTTGTTGTTGGGCCTGAGTATATTCCAAGCGAAATAAACATCGAATACGAGCTGTTGGTAGATCCCAAAAACACTCAACTCCTTAACATATTAAATAGTTGCTCATGGAAAAATTTGTGGAGGCGCTGGACAAACAGAGTGATGCTTTCAGTATTTAAAAAAATATTTCCAAACATTACAGAGGGAAAAATGGAAGAGGGTATATTTGTTGGCCCACAAATCCTTAAAATTATGAAAGATTCTGCTTGATAGTCATTGAAAATGAATGCAGAAAATTTTTTGGGGATGAAAAGAGTGAAAATTACAAAGAAATGGTTACCAATTTATTGGAAAATTTTCATAGGATGGCAGTAAACATGTCATAGAAGATTCATTTTCTGCACTCGCATATGAATTTTTTCCATGAAAATTTAGGAAGTATGAGTGATGAAAACTAAGATTTAAAGGTTTTCAAAGAACGACATCAAGGATTTTGGGATGTAAGGGGTCTATTATAAGAGAAACTAATCCAAATATCTATAAAAAGAAGAAAAAAACAAGTAATTTCTAATTTTTTTTGGTATTAATACCAAAATTATGTATTTCAGTTAAATTCTTGGTCTAGACGCGACAGAATTTGTTTATTATTTGTCCTGGATAATTCTACATAAATGAATAACAAAAAAAAAAACAAAGGATAAGTTGCAGATGGTAAAAATAAAGTAGAAAAAGGAATCTGCCATGTATGTACTAATACTTATCAGAAATTTTATATGAGTAGAAGTAATAATACAGGAGAAACATCCTTTTCAAAAAATCAATAAGAGAAACTTAAATAAACTTGGATAGTGAAACAATGGAAAGAAACAATGGTGCTGGTGATAGTAATCAAACTCAGATAGACAAAACTAACTGATTGTAAATTACATACTACAATTTGCAACAGTCTCAGATATTTTTAAATGATGATGCTTCCAAGGATATTCAAACTCTTAACGGATACAATTTTAGGAATAAGACGATGTTTTAATACTAAAAATTTCAAATTTATCTGAAACAATTCAAGAAAAAATATCAAAGAGAGTTATTTTATCTATCATTGTCCAGTATTATTGTTACCCAAGTTATTGTTGAAGAAAATTAATACTTTAAACTGAGATATTGAAGTTTCTCAAGAAATTAAAGAAGATTTTGAAAAATGGTATCATCAGTTAAAATTATTAGAAGTGAAAATTCCACGTTGGATTTCCAGTACCCATAAAACAGAGAGACAGACTTCATTTCATGTTCTCGTCGATGCTAGTCAAGTAGCTAATGATTTATATAAGAACACAGTTTGAAACAGATACGAAAATACAACTGATTGCTGCTAAATCAGTATCTCTAAGTAAAGAGATGACTATTCCGCGTTTAGAGCTTCTTGCAGCAACTATTTATGACCAGCAAAGGGATTTGGAGTAAATAATTAATTTAATTCATAATCATAAGAATCAATCATAAGAAGAAAGGCTTCGAAAAGCGTGAAATTCCAGCTAGAATAACGAAAAAGTATCAAATAATGAGAAAATATGAGAGAAAAATTGTATACTAGAATTACCAGTGTGCCAGCAACCTGAAACCCAATCAAATGGATAAACAACAGACGAAAATGGAAAAAAAAATTTCTGAAATGGAGAAGAACGAATGAAAAATTAAGAGATATATAAATTGAGATGTGTATAACATTGTTTATAAGAATACAAATACCGAAATTCTTAGCCTACTATAGAAACAAACAAACGCAACGTATTCTCATCTTAATTAGATACATTTATTATAGCGAACCTGCAACGTCTCTAAACCTTTAAAAAAATGTCTATTATTGCTCTGCAAACCAGAACTCCACAGCTTTTATTACCTCCTCGTTGGAAGAAAATTTACGACCTTTCAAACTTTTTTTCAGTTGAGGAAAGAGATGATAGTCGGACGGAGTCAAATCTGGTGAATAAGGTGGGTGTTCTAGTAATTCAAATCCTAAATCACGAATTTTTTGCATGGCAACATAAGATTTGTGTCCAGGGGCGTTGTCCTACAAAAACAAAAAACACCTTTGGATAGCTTCCCGGGTCTTTTCTCTTAAATTTTTTCCCGTAGAGTGGTCAGTAATGTCGAATCGTAATCTCCAGTTATTGTTCTACCCTTATCAAAAAAATCAATCATGATTACTCCATGGCAATCCCAAAAAACTGAAGCAAGAACTTTTCCAGCAGATTTTTGGACACGAAACTTCTTAGGTCTTGGTCGCCATTCCATCGATTGTTGCTTTGTTTCTGGATCGTAGAAATTCATACAAGTCTCATCCATAGTAACAATTTGGTTTAAGAAGTCTACATCGTTTTCAAATCGAGCACAGATCGAACGCGATGTTTCTGCCCTTGCACGCTTTTGGTCAACATTCAAACATTTGGGGATCCATTTTGCAGCAATTTTTCTCATGTCCAAATTGAGGCGATTCATATGAAATATTAAATGCTTCAGATATCCGTTTTAGCCCAATTCGACGGTCTGATAAAATAATATCATGAACTGCATCGATATTTTCGGAGACTAACACAGAAACTGGCCTTCCCGATCGGTCATCATCTTCAATGGAAAATTTACCTCTTTTGAAGCTTGCAGTCCAATTTTTCACGGTCTCATACGAAGGACATTGATCACCAAGAGTATTAAGCATATCTTCGTAAATCTGCTTACCTCTTGACCCTTTTAAATACAGGTACTTGATGATGGCTCGATACTCCAATTTTTCGATTTCCACATTTTCGGTGGACATTTTTTTTTCTTTTAATTTATTGCGTAACTCTGGCTTACTTTTTTTATTGTTCGTTGCTATGGTAACGCAATATTTTGTTGCATGGAACTGGTCTAGGTTAACTAGATATCAATACATCCTCGTACTCCCAAGAATCTCAAAAAAAGATAATCACGTACATCAGGGATGACGAAGGCGTGCGATTAGCATTTGTTTACTTTAGAAACCCCAAATTTATAGGGTAGACAATCCAAAGGGTCACGTACCTAGTTTTTGTAACAAATGGTTCGGAGAGTCTTGATTTCTGAATCGTATATTATTATAATTGGAATGGAAAACATGGAATCTCGGAATACCAGAAACTTTTAATTACAAAGAAAACATAATAAACGAGAAAGGTCTTCGGATTGGCTCGTAAAATAGCTGCAATGTGAATTATGAAGTATCCAAATCTGGTAGAAGTGTACAAAATATGGATGAAGTAAAAATGAATGTATTGAAAGAACCAAATATATAAAAACAGATTTTATAACAATTATCGTTGAAATCATAGTATAAGTGATAAAGAAGTTACCACTACTGAGCTTCAGCTTTACAGTTTTATTGAAAAACCATTTTCTATTATGCAAAATTTCGTTAAAGATTCATATCAGTGTACCTTTTCTTCAAAATGAGTATCTACTGCTACGCTTATGAACCTATTGTGTGTTTTTTTATCCAGAGACTGCGCTACTGAATACAGATAACCATCATAACAGTTTATGGACTTTTTATGCGATTTCATTGACGGCTGACACTTAATGTAGGTTTATTATCGGTTCTTATGGCAACACGTTGTTCTTCGTTACATGAGAAGCTGTTAAGAATTATTTCGAAAAGTACAGTGATATCCTATTAGAAATCTATTTATAAATATATGTTGAAGTATATAGTACGGACAGTACAAGAATGTAGATGCAGGAAAAACAATTAAGATCGATTCAATTACCTTGGAATAGCAATATCAAGTGAGAGGGATTTAATAGAGGAAACATCAATTGGAGCGATGAAAGTATCAACAGTTACAAGTTATTTGACCGAACTAATATGGAAAACAATATGATCAAGTATACAAAGCAAAATAAGAATCTACAAAACACGTCCAATATCAAGTATGGAACGGAAACATTAACAATAGAAAGAATAATGAGTAAACCTAAACGCTAAGGACAATTATGAGGTAGAATAAAAAAATCAGGATACTAGAGAAGAACTACAACCCCAAGATGTGGTGAAATAGGTTGGACAAATTTAACGACGTTGGAGAAACAGATTGGCAAAAAACTAGAAACCAAAAACATCAGGACATCCTCTAAAAGCACTATAAGAAAAGCTAAGGTGCAGGATAAATATCCGGAATGAAATAGACCAGTCGTATTAAAAGAAAAAAGTAGAAGATTGATGAAGCAGTAGAATAAAAACTATCAGAAATTAAAAAAATAGAATTATTTTTGTAAAAATAGATACTACTAGTGGACTGAAGTATAAACTTCATTACTCGTATCAAAAGACATAAAACCTTTAGACGTAGAGAGCAAATAGAGTTGAACAAATACATGATGAAGTCCCAGAACTAGATTATAAACCGTCAATCTATGGATTTGAAAGAGCCACATTAATACCATCAGGAATTGAAGACGAACTAGCAAGAAATGTAAATAAACCAATTTAGAAACAGGAAACTTCTGAATAAGGAAGTACCATAAAACCAGAGACAACCATAAATAAAGGGTATCATAATAATTAGGTTTGCGGAACGTCCCGGTTTGACCGAGATAGTACCGGTTTTCGAACAATATCCCGATGTCATGGCCGGGTTAGTACGTTTTGGAAACCATTAAATTTGATTGTTTAGATGACTGAAAAAGTCTAAATTCTCTCATTGGGCGAGTCTTGTTCTAGGCACTAAACTAAGGGATGTAGTTTTAGCACCAGAAGAGATTTCGCTACCCATTATAATCCCCCGTGCAATAACTTGGCCATCTCGGCGCTAGGCTTGTGATGCAGATGAAAGTCAGTCAGCAGTGTCTGTTGTGTTAACGAGATAGCGTTATTTATGTTTAAGTTGAAAGAGTTTTCTAGGACTGCGAGTACTAATGACAAAAACTTAGGTGCCGCTGCAAAAGAGGGGACCACACAGCAAAAGTTCCAATTCGAGTTCTTGTTCATTAAAACTAATTTTTCAGTATTTTGGACTTAAATTCTCACTCGTGTGGCACTAAGTGTGTGGCAATAGTTTCAAATATCTAACTCCATTAGCTCAAGAAGATCTTAAAAAAGATTTGACCACCTATCTGTGAGTATGGATGCATTAAACAGAAAATATTGTTGTCCGCTACTTAAATCCTAATTCAGGTGTGCAAGTTAAATTGTGGAGGGCAAAACATCTGCAATTCTCACAAATGCTCTGTCCTTCTGCAACACTAACTTCGGTGATGTGAAAAGAGTAGGGATAAACAAAATCCGAAACTTCTGCTGAAATCATAAATAGCAGTCTTTTTGATAAAATACGAAAATAAACAATGAACAGCAGTTTGACGAAGTTGTGCTTGCTAAGGAGTATTTGAAGTCTCAGTGGGAAAAGACCACCAGATTATTTCAAGTAAAAACAATAGCTGGGTCTGGTTGGTATCTTCAAGAACAATCACATAGCAGCTCCCAATCTGATCAAGATTGTTGAGTATGCCTCTGGGACATCAGCACCAGTTGAGAGAGTAGTTTCTTTGATGAACAACGCATGAACTTATGTTAGAGATTTGGTAAAGGAATCTACATTTAAAGGAGATGATTTGTAAAATCGACATCGGATTAACTTATGAAGAATTTGATAACAAGATTAGAAACAAAAAAGGTTTTATAAAACAAGTCCCAGCCAATGAAAAGTACATTTAAAGTAAATATTGTCAAAGTTTTATTTTTTAATCAAAGTATTTTTTCTTACTTGTAACTTATGAATATTAATCTTCCAATTTATTATTGTGTCATTGATTATTATCCCTTGTTTAGGTTCCTAATCAGTAAAGATATCCATAGCAGTAGGAACATACCACCCTGTAAAAACCGACTGAGGGTGTGTGCCCTTAAATAAATGAGAAGTGTGGGGATCCCAATTGAACATTTTATATATCTGGCAAGCCTAATAATAATAATAATAATAGAACATCGCTTATTTCGTACAAATACTATCAAATTTTATTAGTAAATATTTTATGGAATACAAACAACCATCAACCGTCTATGATGTGTTTTTGCTATGGAGAAATATCGATTCTCGTTTCGTCTTTGCTACCCTTTATTGGGACGTCTTAGTAGACCTCTCAATAGAGATGGAAAATTGTGTAAACAGTATGATGATCCCGAGAAATTTATGGGCAAATTTGAATCTCATGCATACCGAAGTGAGCTTGAATTGATAAATGAACGTCTTTACAAAATTTATTAAATACTTAGAGCTTGGGCGGAAATATAGCTTTGGTGTTTCGTTTATTTCAAATTAATATACAAGGTGATTCTATTAACTTATTTCATATTTGGATGTCACTAATTTATATCGACACATAATATTAAGTGTGGAAGTTTGAATACGTATTTTTACCAAGAACGAAGATGGTTCCAACACAATACGACATCACCTCTTCATTGCTGGAAAATCTCTGACCGCCGCGCCATTTTTTCTGTCTGGGAACAGAATATAATCCGAGGGGGCTAAATCTGGCGAATAGTGTGTATGAAGTAACAATTCAAACTTCAATTCATTAATTTTGGAAGCAATAACGGATGTGTGAGCTGATGCAGTTTCTTGATGGAACGACACTTTCTTCTTAGCCAAATGCGACCGGTTTTGCTTGATTTCTTCGTTTAAACGTTGCAATAATACTCGCCGTTGATAGTTTTTCCTTTTTGAAGACAATGAATGACAATTATCACACGGACATCTCACAAAAACCAACGTCATGACCTTGTCTACAGATGGAACGGTCTTTTCCTTCTTTGGAGTCGGTTCTCCCTGTGCTTCAATTCATTTGACGGCAATTCTTATTATTTCGAACTGTGGCAAAAACTTAACTGTTGGAAAATCGACTTACCTGCGTTAAAAGGCGCCTTCCAAAATTTTTATAATGACACCAATAGACTGTACACTGCACCTTGCAGGTTGCAACTAAATTAAACTGTTGAAATTGCGCAGCTTGGACCTCCTCATTAAATGGGGAAATATACAATCATATTTTCAGTGGAATTTGTTTGTAAGGGATTCTTGGAAAATAATACTTGGGGCTTTAGGCATGTTCAAACCTTCTTCTATTGTTATCTACAGCTTATGGTTATAAAACACCAATAAAATACCGAAAACTTATAGCGTAATGTATAATATAAAGTACATTTGGGAAAATTCCAAGAAATACTCAGACTATACTGTAATAATTTTTGAAATGACTGTATAGTTCTTCCAATATCAATTGCAGATTATAAAAAACCTTTGCCGACAATTTTGTTTGATCTACCATAGGCGTAGATTCCTCATTTTATAAATCAATTATTTTTATAAATACTTTTAAAAATGTGAATATCTTATGCGAGAAAATATTTGTTAAAAAGCAATCGAATCATTACAAATTGGAATTGGAGTTTTAAAAAATCATTATTTTACCTCGTTAACTTGCTTCAACTGAATATTAAATCATAAAACGTGAATAGACGAGTAAAATGTAAGGACGTTTGGTTTAAACAGGGTACCAGACGTGGACTGAGCCCTTTTTGTACCCCATCCATCCACCCACGTAATTTCAAAGCAAAAACTATAAAGAAAAATACATTTTTTGCCAATAAAAAAAAACATTTCAGTTTCAAAGTATCATTATAAATAATTGTGGTAGTCAGAATTATCTAAACTAGAGTCATCATTTGTTTGAATTATTAAGGGTTGTAAAGAGGGTAATTCCGCATACTCATCTTCTCTTTTGATAACATGTTCAACCCAGTTTTTCCAAAGCTCTTGGCAGTCTGCTGCTAGAACTTTCTTTACTGAGTTCTGGAGACCGTAATTTTTCGTAATTCTGATTTTACTTTTGAATTTATAAGGTTAAATATGCAATAGTAAGGAGGTAATGTGAGAAGAGTATGACCCTGTTCTTTGTACAGCTTGTCAATATAATAAATTTCCTCCAATTTTAAATCTTCAATAACAGTAAGCAATTCTTTGTTTGTTGGGCATTTTTTTACGATCGCCGACAGGAATAGGATCTTTTTATCAGACATAGATGCTAAAATTTGAGCTTTGTTAGTAATACTATTTGGTAACTTAGGGCGTTGCCGCGAATGGTAGAATGCGTTCTCTTTATATAAACAACTCTTTTCGTGACTACTCGATAAATGAAGAATTTATTCAATCTAGTCCATTCAGCAATTCTTATTATGATTGCGTTCGAATATATTTTAAAAAACTTGCTGTGTTTGTAGATCTGGATCTTTATTATTAAAATCATTCGCTCATGTCAGTCTAAATAACGCCATATTTCTATTTATTTAAAGAAATTTATGAATTAAATACATCTCGACCATCGACGCCACTGCAGGAATATTTCGAATAAATTGTGTACCTACGCCTTCAGACAGCTGCGGCCAATAGAAATGCATTTACGATTCGATATTTTCATTGGTAAACAGTGGAAATGATGAGTCCACGTGGACTGAAGTTAGAACGGTTTGTTAGATATCTACCGAATTTTATACGGGGAGTAAACATTATTTTTCATTTCTTAATTTGGTATGAGTGCCGTGCGTATTTATGAAATATTGATTGTTCCTCGCATAACTATCTTCTGCATTCGAAATTACGTTTTATTACTCAATTTTGCATTGAATTAGACTTTATTTATGGTCACCACTTTACTGAATATAGGAGCGATCCCAACCTATATGAAGCCCGAATTAATTCTATGGAGTCTTTGTTTCGTAATAGTAAGGATGAAGTGATTCAATTTCGCTGTAGGCCAAACTTACAAATTGGATCAATCTTTTCACTTTCTCCCGTATTATTAGCCCCGAAAATATATCCCGTTTCCAATTAAATACGTTTGATGAATTATACGAAATAATGAATTTGGTTTTGAGAGGGTTTCCAGTCGTCCAAAAGCTGACGTTGCTCGACAAATTTAATTAAACACAAAATCCCAAAAGACTCGCTACGAAAAGAAAACTAGGTTACAGTCCTCTGTAAATATTCAAATATCTTACGAAGTGTGTTTGAATATACGTGAGTATATGGGGGAACTTTTCTCATTTTATTCCGAAATAAGGAACTACTTTCAAGTAGGTGTATAGAATTTCATTACAAAAAATATGCAAATGTGAAATAATGGGGGAATTCAGAGAAATGCAGTAGCCAATTTCATTCTATATGTCTACTTTCAATGTTGAAAATGAAACGAAATAAACTCGTATTAATAGGCGGGGAGCCGGTAACACTGAAAGTACCGTCATAGCCGAATCAAAAATTTTTTATTTAAGTAAATAGAACATAAGTGTAGGAAAAAAACAATCTCTGTATGCGTATTTCTCCATCATGCCGTAAACTTTTTTCATTTTATTGATTTTTAAGTAAATTTTAAAAATATATCAAAAACTGCCGGAAAAACCCGCAGACCACCTTGAAGTGCATAAACTATATTAGCGACATAAATAAAAGCATGAATCAATTAAGAATCGTAAACTTTTTGATTTTTGTCTTATGGCAGGCAAATTTTCATGGAATTTTTTGTACAAATATATGAACTTCTCGAAGAACTCCGTATAAGATGACAAAATCTTATATTTAATATACAGGGTGTCCGTATAAGAACCGATACAAGCAGATGGGTATAGAGCAACTAAAAATATGACGATTTATTATTAGAGGGAGCAATTCACCCCTATACCAAATTGCATCTATGAGAAGTTATAGGCGTTCAAAGTAGGGACAAACATTTGGAAGAAAATTGATTTTTTTGAAGACCTTCACCATGTAAACCCCAAATTTGGCACAATATATGCTGAGTTATTGAGGGCATTAAGTAATGGTAAGTAGAAGGTGATCAAATCATTCTGGGAGTTCATTGTAAATGGAAATTTTAGAGAAGTCCGTTGATTTGAAGAAACTCATTCTCCTACCATGGATAATTTAATTTTAATACTTTTTTACTGTTGTAATTTTTCTTAAAACTTAAAATAATCAAATATATATTTCCAAGAAAGTTACAAGAAAGTCAAGAACTGGCATTTAGAATTTAGAAATCAAATTTGACAATTCGCAATTCCACTTCTCATAGTAATTACATTGTTATTTTTTTTGACTGGTTTTTGTTTATAAAAAGTATGTAAAAATATTGGGGGAGGTTTTCTGATCGTATTGTTTCTCAAAGAGAAACATTTTCTAGTGTTGATCTCGAGAAACATGAAAGTTTTGTAGTGTTAATCGAGACGCCCATTTCAAATTAGTGTGCGAGATGAAGAACTTGATTTGGATACCATTGACGGTCAACGGCATATTGGTACTGGAACTTTATCTAAACAGGTTAACATATCAAGTTGATTTGTACCCCAAACTATTGAACAGAGTCTACACTATTTATATCAAGCCAAAAAAGTACAATAGTTGTTACCTCAAGGTTCAGAGAGCGAATTTCGAATAATTTTACGTCTGGATATTTACTTTCAAAGAAAAATTATTTTACAGATGAGGATTTCTTTACCCGTAGGGTTATTACAAATGTGTACCTTTTTAAGCAGCATATATTTCCTTATGCGATTTTTCTTTGAAATAGACAGAATTTTATGAAAAATTACAAAAGAAAGAAGGTTAAATAACTAAATTATCTATTTTATGAGAATAATTTTCTTAAATCAACTGACAGATTAAAAAACTTTAAGGTCAGGTCACCCCTAATTAAATCATCAAAATGATTAGATCGCCTTCTAGTTACCATTATTTTATGTCTTAAACAGTCTCATGCAAGAGTTGGTATTTTCAAAGAAGAAAGTTCTTATACGGGACACCCTATATATATAATATAACGTTTGGTTACGTTATACGGAGTCCTTTCAAAAATTGATGATAATTTGCCTGTCGAAAGCACAAATCCAAACAATTTACGATTTAATATTGATCCCACTCTCAAAATGTTTTTGGAAAGTAATTATTGAATAAATTGGTTATTATATGAGTGTATTTGGTTTTATTTAAAGAATCCTTGATCATATTTCCAAGAAAGTTTCATCACATTATTGCAATACTGATTAATGGGATCTGTTCAAAAAAATTAGAACTTTGAGCAAATGATCGGATACAAAAGAAAACTGTCATCTAAAATACTTTAGTTAATGTTGACTGTCACTCAAAACAATCGCGATCAGTCCATTAATAACAAAATCCAACTCGTTTAATGTCACGAAAAAGGTAATGATCATCGTCGTCGATCTTTTTCATTTTGTATAATCAGCACCCCTTCCCTAATTAAGACGGTATGAATTTTAAAATCTTAATATCCCCGTTAATTAAAAGCATTATCTTGTAAGAGATTTGAAACTATATTTAAAGGAATTTAGAAATCCTAATCATCTAATGGAATCGGAGAAACGAAGCTCGTTTTTGAGGTTAACGTATGTTTCCAATGAAATTAATGGTGTTTGTTACCAAAACTCATTAAAGAAAATTTAAAAAACCATTTTCGGGATGATTTTTCATAATTTCGTTATTGAACATAATAAGTATCATTATTTTGAGAAATATAAACAAGATTGAACATTACAAGAAATAATTATTCATTAGTCGGTGGTGCAAAAAGGACCCCCCTAAGTCAGTGGTTGGAAAACTTGTGAGCCAAATGCAAATTAAAGCGATTAAAAAAAATTAAAAGTAGTAAACATTCATCATAATTTAGAGATTCATTAAATTATGGGTACATTGAATAAAACTTCATTTCATATTCAATATGGACTCTATTCATTGATAAATAATAATTTGATATCTGGTAAAGCATCCATATAAACACTACTTAATGCGAAGAATGTTGTTGCATCTCCTTTGAAAGTTTGCTCAAGTCTAGTTTGTAGGTTGTTGTTTTTAATTTTAGGCACAGTTCCAGGTTCTCATCTATGAGACGACTTGTTTTTAATAAAATTCATACTTGAAAAAGATTGTTCGCATGAATACGTTGAGCTGAAAACGGAAAGAACAGCAAACGCGAGTTTTTTAGCGGATCATAAGCATCCAGAATACTATTCCAGGCGTTGGAAATGATCATCATATCTTATCCGGCACCCCCTGTAATCCGACATGGTCTATTACAAGTTAATATTTCTTTGGCAATAGGGTATTGTTTTGATTCTGATTATGAAGATACCTGTGCGGTCCAGCGTGTGTTCTAGAAATTGCAGCACAGACCGGTATTTCCAAAACAAGTGTTCTAAGGATTCTACATGAGCCTTTGAATATGCTGAATTCTCAGCACAGTATAAAAGCAGCGTCTAGTAGGTTTGTGAGCGATATTTAAAGCTTTGCTGCGAGAACCCAATCAGTTGTAACGGGTGATGGTACTATTGTTTTTTTACTAGGATCCGACATCCAAAAGAGATGGAGCGGCATCGGCAAAAAGCCCGTGTCAAGAAAGCAAAGGTCACCACCAGAAAAGTGATGACTACAATATTTTATGACTGATATATTTCAGATATTGAATACCCACCATATAGCCCTGATCTGTCCCATCCGAATATTTTTTGTTTGCAAAGTTGAAAGTTGAACAGGCATCATACGATTAGTTTGAGTCTAAAGATGCATCATAATTTCATATTAGCATAGAATCTTTAGTCGGACAGTTTGAAAAGTATGGAAATGAAGGGGGAAGGCTAAGGACCTCTGTATGTTTATTTCACAGAGATTTTTATGATTTACATAAACAGTTGAAATAAACAACACCATAATACGAATTTCTATATAAAGAAGCAACAGTACATATACGAAAATATTCAGAGAAAAGCCTTAGGGAAAATAAAAGCTTCACATTCAAATTACACAACTGACCCTTCAGACTACCGAGTAATACTTTATGATCCGTTGAGAGCCTCAAATCTCGATGAATGCGTTAGGAGGATCAAGCCTCTGCCTACATACCGACCTTTTTTGGTTATCTTAATGGATTACGATCTCACTGCTTATTATTTGGTTTAAATATATGTATCATGTATGATTCTAGATGAAATATTCTTTTATCGACAAAAGCATACTAGGATTAGTTAAGAAACGCACCTGTCTAAAAATATTTTATTCGAAAACGTATTACCTGCTATATTACGGCTCCGATATTATTATTTTCAAAGGTACGGCTTGTCCAATAAGATGAAAAACTGATTCTCGCTCATCGATGTGGTTTTAGGGAAAACTACTCGACCACAGAGCAAATTCACAGAATCACGGACAGTATTAAGAAATCCTTGGAAGAAAAAAAAGTCTATTCCACTGTCTTTTCAGATGTGGCATAAATCTTTGATAAAGTATGGCACAAAAAGTCTTACTTGTCAGATAGATATTTCAGAGTAAGGCAAAACGAATCGTATTCTGATTTAAAAGAATAAAATACAATAATTTAAACATTGTTCTGTATTGAAAACACAATAATGAAAGTCAGTAACATTTGTATCCAATCATTCTGACTTTAAAATGAATTTTCGAACAACTGAATAGTCAACAAAATCGGGATTCACTGAATCGTTAGAAATTTGGCGATAAAAATATCAATGTGACATTTCCATTAGTTTTAAAGGAAAACATTCAATCAATGCCAGATTTCTTTGATGATTTACCGAGCAGGAACTTTTACAAACAAATTAAGGATTCCAAGAAAACGTATAGATACAAAAAGATGAAATTTCCAAGCAAAGAAAACGACAACTTGAATTATGGGTATTTTGAGATAGATAAAAAACATGTTTTTGTAAGTTTGCCAAACTTTTTTGTAGATAATTTATTCTTAAGACAATACAAAAATGTGAAATCGAGTTTTTTGTGTGATATTTCTTCAATTCAACCTTTCAGGATCGACTTTAGAATTCAACTTTACATAGCTGGCTATGGCTTGTTACTTTTGATCTGTGATACAAGGTGACGCAAAAAGAACGCATAAATTTCAAACTAATATAATTTGCTTTATTTTGATTACATACAAAATGGACTCACATGAATACAATGTTTAGATTATCCAATTAAAGACTTTGTTCATTGGAATATCGATAGGCACTGTTTGTAGTGAACTGATCACTTTTAGAAGTCGCGTCGATACACATCAAACGTCTTTCTCCGAAGGTTTCCATTACATTTGACAATTATCGTTCAGGATGCGCTGCAGCGAGCTTCGAGACAAGTTCAGAGCTCTGTCGACGTTTTGTGGAGTTCGTGCCAGATGACTTCTGCTTCCAGTTGTGCGAAAAGAGGCAACCCAACAAAGTATTGTGGTATCGAACCATTTCGTGGAACATTGAACACTGTGCGGAAAAGCCGTCGAACAGTATTAACAGATTCATTACTTTTGAAGAAATGTTCAAACGGCGAAAAAGCGATACGTCACGGTCCACTGTGCCATTTCTACTAAAACTGAACGCCCTAACCTACAAATCAACCTCATACGTTCTTTTTGCGTCACCATTTAATTTTATGGATGTTAGATCTCGACTGACTGACTCTAATTCATTTAGACAGTTATGATGGTTTTTTCGGTCGTTCCTTTGGTCATAATTTTCACCTGTTCTTCCAAAAACTATTTAAAAATTCACAATTTTTCATTTTGATATCTGTCTGATACCGAATCATCCAAAGGTTTCGTTTATAAAACATTCTACGAAACATACAAACCACAAATCATTTTAGTGTGAATTGTGTGTCTGATTAATTAATTTTACATGAAAAAAATTGTTATTTACACAATTTATTTAATTATAGCGACCAATATTATTTACTATGTTTTACTAAGAAATAACACAACATGAGTGGGTTGTTCATAAAATCAGTTCCAAATGAGCTACGGATTTTGGGATTTGTCGTCTAGTTTGGCTCCCTTTTTTCAGTTTCGGCCCTTGCAAGTTGTCTACAACGCCAACGTTCATTCTTATCTTGGTGACCGTGAAAGATGGATCATCTATTTGAATCTCACGCTAGAAACGAATTACACTCTGTGATTAGTTTTTTGCGTGCAAATAATATTCATCCGATGGACAGTTTAACATATCAAGGATATACCAAGGTTTGTGCAAGGTGGGTCCCGAAAATACTGACGGATGGCATTATCATATCTTCCCTGAATTGAAGAATAATTTTGTAGGAATGTATTTCTCAATCGAAGAAGAGCTGAAATGAGGTTTCAAAAAGATGGTACCCCACTTGCATAAATCCATTGATATGTAGAAAAATAGTAAGTAAAAAATATAAGTTTTCCAAACATGTATTATTCAATGCCAATACAAATGTTTTTATTGTGAAAATTCATTGGGAATATTTTTTATGAAAAAGCCTCGTATATACGGTATATTCAGGTGAGCTGGTTATAGACATTTAAAAAGTTGTAGAGCCCATTGTAAAAATTGTGATAATCTTGAAATTAAGTATATTTAAAATACGAAATTACAAATAACAAAAATGAGGCTCCTGGAATCAAAATCCGCCAAGTCCATCTCAAGAAATTTTCGAAAAAGTTGAAAAAACTGTTACAAACAGACCAATCATAAGAAATTATTAATTTTTTTTTTAAAATATCAATAATTTTTACTTTATAACAGAGACAATGTATGATCGAGATCCAGAAAATAGTTTCATAAATTTTTACAAAAATTTAAAATCAATATTTGGATTTTGATACTAAGATTGGGATTAGGCGGGATTTGAAACAAAAATAAGCTCAGAATGCAAAGGCATTGAGCTACAAAAGGTATACTAATTGTAATTTTTACTTTTGTTTCGCTTTAATTACGTATAGGCGTGAGAAAAAAATATTTAGTAAAAAATCTTGAAGTTAATTATTACAAAAACTACTAAGTATCATTAAATAAAATCTATTGTTTTTGAAAAAGTGAAAAAAGTATTTTTTTGTTGTACCAGATCACTTTATCAATTTCCTCATTAACAATAAGGTTTTCAGCTTCTTCATTGTTGAGATCTTCGGCTTCATTATTGGGACCTCCGGCTTCTAGATTTTCCAAATCTCCAAATTTTAGCATCTCGTGGTTTCTCAACTCTTGTCCGAAGTGCTTGTTAGCAGCTTCGCAACATCCTTTATTTTTGCAGCTTTAAGGTTAACTAGAGTTTAGACTCTTTAATAGATTTCACCCTGGACCAGATTGTTATCACCCTGGACCAGATTGTTAACACCCTGGACCAGATTGTTATCACCCTGGACAAGATTGTTATTACCCTGGAACAGGTTGTTATCACCCTGGACCAGAATGTTATCACCCTGGATCAGAATGTTAATTTTCTTCTTGTTCTTTTTTAGCATAATACTTTTCTGATGGATCGAACTTGGAGTGCCACAAGTTCTTCATATTCTTCTGGCTTTTTCTCAAATCTTTCTCAATCAATCCAAACACCCTGTCGAAAATAAAGCATGAAGGGCAAACAACTCGCAGAGGATCATGGCTAGTCACGTGACGAAACTAGGCGCTTATATTGGCCGATTTGGGTATGGCGGATGTTGAAACTGCCTTTGGACTTGGCGGTTATTGCAACTAAACCTCAACTTTGACCTCAAAATACACTCAGATGTGGCGGGATTTGCTCCAACATAACAGTTGCACTGAATTCAACATGGAAAAATCTATAAGAAAAAATATAAATTTGGCGGTTTTTGATTTTAGGCACCTCAAATAATTTTTGGTGAAAACGAATTTGTCGGCAATCTTAAATTTGATGGTAAATTAAAATTCGAGAAGTATGTTTCCCTTTTCTACATTTCGCCATTATTCACCTCTGAAGGCGAAAGTAAAAAAGTTTTCCACCCCTCCGCGCGTTATAGAAAATCATCTTCTTAACCTTATTACCAAACTTTTCCACTCAATTACCCCTTATTAGATTCCGGGACCGCGTCACATCATCCAACGGGTCAGGTCGATGTTATCAGAGGCGCTTTTTGGGGGGATGAAAATCGACGTTTCCCGAATCGAGTTGATAATAAATTCTAGATAATTCTGCAGATTTAAAGTAATTGGAAAAGAATAACAAGATGATTTTCTGAATTTTTTATTTAGATTATGAAGAATGGAAGAAAATGGATTAGACAGTATTTGATTTAAATATTCGAGTTGAGCAAAGTAACATCTAATGCCCTGTGTATAGAGTATTCTGCAAATGTGGAAAACGTACAAGTTCATATAAAATTTTAATCATACCAATAGCTTTTCTCTGGTGAAATAGGATTCATAGGTAATTTCGTGTAAGTTTAGTCCTTTTCTTTCCTCACCTCTGATTTAAAAACTATTATCTTTACAATTAATATTAATTTTATGTCTTTAATACTCAATTTCTTGAGCTCAGATCTTCTATATAAACCTGTGATACTAAATATAGCAGAGACCTACAGAAAACAGTTTCAAAATATAATCTTCTTCATCACGTGCCGTGACCTTTATCGATCTTTGACTACCATTTCTGTATTTGCTACAGCGCGAAGGGTTTTTGATTTCCCGAAGCATTCACGAAGATTTTTTTACCACGATGTTGTCCGCTAACTTATGCTTCTCCTACTTATTATTTTTTCTTGCATTACCAAGAGAAAGATATTGTTTTTTAAGGATTACGCTTCACATCAAAGTATTCTAATTCTTTTTGGTTTTGACTATTACTAAATTGTTTATTCGCACAAGAACCTCGTTGTTTGTAAATATATTTATATCATCTTATCTTTGAAATACGGAGATAAATCCACATGACTCAAATGTTTCAGCAAATTTTTTGTACACGTCCATGTCTGTGGAAATTTGACACGGATAATACTACTGAAGGAATGTCCAAGCCACTCATTATGATTATTGGTTGTAACAGTTTCTCTTCTGATTTAGATTTGTGAGAAAATTTATTTCAATAAAAGAAATCATCTAAGAATGAGGAACCAAAGCAGAAATATATTTTATTTAGATGACATGGATCAATAAGGGACACAAACCAAATAAATTTTGACAAGTTGAAACTGTAACAAGTCGAAGTCGGGCTTATTTGAATAATTCATCTACTGGTTTAAATTCACTAACAAGAATCGGGAATGGACTGATAATCGGCGGTTACAACGGTTTTATTAAAGGTGGTTTATCAATTTTTGAAGCTACTCGGTTCGGTGAATATACGACGACATCAATTTTGATGTTTTTAAAGAATGGTTCGGACAAATGATAGATCTTCTTCCTCAGAGCTAAAGGTTTTTACACTTGATAACTTCTTTTCAAAATAAAATGAAAACCATTTGAGATATTTCAAAAACTTTATTATCGGGTTGAAATACATTCAAAACATTTATGACTGGAACTCGACTTCTTTCATATGGCCATCGCAGGCACGTTTGCAGCGGTTGATTCGTTGGACCCAATTTTCTATGACTCGGTCACACATTTCGCTGCTGTTGCTATTTCGCGTTCAATGTTAGCTTTGAACTCTTCCAACGTGGTCAGTTTTCAGCATAGACCAATGACTTGACGTAGCTCCACATAAAAAAATCTAGAGGCATTAAATCGCCAATCCACTGGTCCATTTCTTGAGATAACAAGCTCATAAACTTCAATAAATCCATGGTAACGTGTGCTGTGAGGCTTGTGGTGCCGACCTGTTGAAACCACATGCTGTCCAAGTCCATATATTCCAATTCGGGCCAAAAATAATCAATAACCATGGCGCGATAACGATCACCATTCACAGTAACTCGGCGACCATTATCGTCGACGAAAAAATTTGGGCCTATGACGCCGCCGGCATGCAAACCGCACCAAACAGTTATCTTTTGTAGATGGAGGGGTTGTTCATTAAGAACATGTGGATTTTCATCCTCTCAATACCGCATATTTTGTTTGTTGACAAACCCATTGAGCCAGAAATGATCTTCGTCACTGACGATGAAATTCGCCATAAAGTGGTCTTGGCGATGCCCAGCTCTTGAGAACGCCATGGAATTGACTGCTTTGGATCATTTGCTACGGACATTCCAACGGCAGCGATATTTTCGACACTTCGACCAACCCGTAGTCTCACTGGCACGGCAACAGCACACAACGAATATGTTGATTCAAACTTTTGCACTAAACTTGTTACTGCCTGTCTATTTGGTCGAGAATTACGACCAAAAAATCGGAGTTAACGCTCTTAAAGTAGCGGCCACCGACTCCAAATTTCTGTAGTAAATTTTTAAGATTTGCAGACGTTGTTCGTTCGTGTACTTCACCATGATAAAAGGTTATATCTACTAAAAAACTGAGAGAGACAGTTCGATATTAAGTGAAAAAGTGCGTTCAAAAACTAAATTCAAAATTGTCAAGTCGCTGTTGGAAAACCCATTATATAATAGTAATGAATCGTGCACGACCCGAGAGGAGTTCAAAAATATGGAATTGATAAAATTGCAGGAAATGTTGGAATGAAGGTGGTTAGATCCCCACTATATCATTGTGAACCAAACTCGATTGAAATGTTTTGGGCATAGATAAAGGGAGATATTTGGATAGCTCTAATAAGATTCATATATTTCTGGATGTTGTTGATTTTAGGTCAAAATTAGAACATCTAGAAACATGAACAATATCATAAGGTCTGAGAAATAAGAAATAAGATTTATATCGATTCCAACATACTAAATTCCTACAGAATTTTAATTCATTAAATAGGATCTAAATGAAAAATCGAAATGTTCATTCCGATGTTGTTTTACATTTCCAGTGGTGACGCTACTGTAATGGTCCAGTGCCGACATCATAAATAATACTCCTAGCTTGTCATCTCACATACCGGAATTGAATGAGTTTTACTGGAATAACGAGCTTCCCTAACAATGCTGTTGATATGTGTCGACCAACAGCTGTTTCCACGGAAGGTCGAATAGAATTTAGGGGTCCAAATGTTGGTCTATCAACAAGGACAAAAGTTAATGACGCTTCTTGAGATTCAAATTTTGGGACACACGTCTAGGTTTGGGTAACAATTATTTTGAGAAGGATATGTACAAAGTGTTGATTGGGAAGCGTACTATTCTCTAAATGGTGTTTCAAAACAATCTCGTCTCTAGGATAGATAGAGAACTGAAAAATATTTTGTATAAGGTATTGATAAAATTATTAATTATTATTATTAACTAGCGGACCCGACAGACGTTGTCCTGTCCTACGTCTTAAATGTAAACTTTTGGAAATTAGCTGTAACAATTAGACCGTTCTGATGGAAATTTTTATCAAAAACTCATTACAATACCTAATGTATATCACATATATATTAGTATGCTTTCAGAGATGTTGAATGTAGAAGCTGTGTTGAATAAAAATTTATCATGTTAATTGAAGGTGAAAAGGTTGAATCTTAAACTATTCTATAACGGGTATTTATTCTTATAGTCAATGCCATTGGATGTACAATATTTTTGATTAAACCTTGAGAGGTATAAACAAATAAATTCGATGGTTTTCCCACTCTCGAGTACGCAACGTAGAAGCAAGAATTAAATTTACGGATTTCACGCAAAAACAACTTTTTTACAAAGGTTCTGGTGGGGGTTCAGTGGTGGCAGTGAGATTTCTCCACATGCGCAACATAAACCGGCCGATTCACCTTTGTACTTGAAAGCATTACAATATTGACTTTCTTTGTCCATACTACCAATCATGATTAGCGAATTTGATGAATAGTCTATTCCAGGGTCATATTAAAACGTGACCAAACGATGTTCGTGCCAGTGCTCGATGATTTTGCACCCGCTGTCGCTAATTTACTCTGTGAGCGTCGGTCACAGATTTTTACAGCAGTAGTAATAATAATTTAGAAAGTAATAGCAGTAAATATAAAGAAAAAAAATTTATGTAATGAATAAGTCCAGTCCTGGCAGTTAAGGTTGGCCCAGTCTTGGCGACCAAGCTTGGCCCATCGTTAACACTCCAGAGTTCTACCAAGCCTGGGCCAAGCCTGGCTTAGAAGCTTGGCCCAGAGTTCTACATAGTTCTACATAGTTGGGCCAAGCCTGGGTCAAGTTTGGGCTTGGAACTTTCCTCTCTGGGCAGCGTTTAGAAAACCCTAGTGCAGCTGTTACGCGTTATGCAGAAAAGTTTCCTCAAAGAAATTTACCAAGTGAAAACAAGAACCATTAATAAAGAAAATATGATTTTGAACTTAGTTAATCAAAATCCAGCGTAGCAAGACAATCAAATACGTCTTCTTCAAGTACCAAGGATACTTGAAGAGCAACAGCTACATCATTATCATTACAGACAAGTCCAAGAACTCCTGCCAAACAATCTGTCGGTTAAAGTGGATTTTGGGCAGCAGCTTTAGTTAACAAATTAATAGGTTATTACATTCTACCTGGAAATTTAACTTTGAAGCACTTATTGAAGATATTAGAGGATTTAACTCTAAACGAGCAAAGTTCTATATTTTTTATTGCACCAGAAGGTGTTGTTTGGTTGAGTAACCATTTTCAAAATCGATGGATTGGTAGAGGTGCAGAAGCCCCCTCGGTCATGCGAATTTAATACCTTGGATGACACAGTTTGGTCGTATCTTAAAGAAAATATCTATGCTACAGAGGTAAATTCACCTCAAAAATTGAAAGACAGAATTCAACGGGATTCTTTAGTGAAAAGGGAAGAAAGGAGGACATTTTGAATACCTACTAATTAATACATTTATCATTACTACATACATCGGTTATTACTTCATAATTTTCAAATCAAAATATTTCGAAAACGGTACACACTATCGAGTTTTATCAAGAGTATCTTTTTTGTGTAAAATAAAATGATGATCAAGTTCACTTGAAATTTTCCTTAATAAATCTAATATTGAGAAAGTTATGTTCAATACTACTTGGTAAGAATCGTTTAAGTAGCGCCCTCTATGAGAGTCAGACATAAAAACAAATTCATTGGATGTATCAGCTTCCAAAAGATTTTCGTATGAAATTTTAATACAATGTTGCCAGTAGTTGCGACAAAATCGTAAAAAATGTGTATAATTTATTTTTCTTCATCTTTCTTTTTATTGAATACAGATGTCGTTACGAAAATGTTTGACTGGGCAAACCCCAAATATTTTTCTGTTTTCTATCTATCCTAGAGACGGGATCACTTTTTTTAAACACCCTGTAAATTGTATTTATGTATGTAATTGTATTTTATTGTATAACCACACTATCACCACACCAACATCCAAATTACTCTGTTTGACGCGATTTTCGATAACCTACAGTTTACCTTCAGTTATTGAAGACGATAACTTGGTTCCAAAAACTTATTAATGCATAAAAACGACATAATTTGTAGGTTAGTTTTCAATGGTTGAACTTAAAAGGAAATATACCCCTTTTTATAGTTCGTTCAACTACTTTTCCAAAAAAAACTACACGAATGACCTTTTTTAGCAGTTTAACAAGTTCATACTTCATAATATTATTAAGATAATTTAAAAAACTCATTCACTTGATCCTGAATCCTTTCTACCTTTTCAGGCGTAAGACAAGCTGGAATTGAGACATACGCATACATTTAGTATTGCATGAACATTTGGGGGTCAAAAGGATTTGTTCACGTTGGATACCGCATAATTTGACAATTTTTCAAAAAAAGCTTGTGTCTATTGATGCAAAAAATTTCGATCGCCTGTTATTTTAGAATAACTAGACATTTCACTATCGTTCCATTAGAGCCTCAGTATTTGTTTGCCAGAAAAAATCAGGGAAACCAATCGCAGAAGACGAATCATTCTCCACAACGACAAAAACGTTTTTGAACATCGAATTGATGGGTCATCCGCCGTACAATCCTTGTTTATCACCCAATGATTTCTTCTTATTCAAAAGTTAATTGCGAGATCAACGTTTTTCTACACCTGAAGAAGCGGTGGCTCAAACTCATGCAAAGCTGTTTTAATATTAACGTAATTTTTATTTGCATATCCTCAAATTTAAGTATCAACCCTCGTAGTTACATTTTCTTGTTTTATGTAATTTCCGAATCAATAATTTCCTTCAATAATTTCACCTATAACCAAGTATCTAAATACATTATATAATTTTGATTACGAACTAGATGATTCACAATGACGTATAGCTATCGAAGGAGTCACCATCAATACTCATTTTGCATAAATTCCAATTTTCCTCTGTCGGTATCAACACAAGTTCATTGTCGGTGTTCCATGTGATGATAAGTGACTTTTACGATGATTAGCACGAGCTAAATTTCAGATACTGAATGGTATAAAGTCATTTTATGTAGAAAGGAAACAGTAGACGTCAAGTGACGAACTCATGTAATAATTAAAGTGCTAGTAACGGTTGCAATATGATTAATTATCTCTATTATCATTTAACGCTTTCAGTATGGTTCGAAATGAATTGGTACGAGATTCATTACTTCCTCAAACATGGAACAACAGAGGATGACAGATAGAGTTAATAGGTAAATGTTATTATTATGGATTCTCATCATTCCATTATATTTGTACATTGAAAAGTGAACGTCTCATATAGAAAGATACAATAGAGAAATGTGGAATTTGTACTATCTCAATTATTTTGCATCAATGGATATTGGAGAGAACTGAAACTTTAACAGAGGGAAATAGAGATAAGCTTTATTGTCATAAGAAAATCCTACAATTTTATAGATAATATGAAATAATAATTTGACTTAATTTTAAAACAATATTAATATCTTACTCTATAATAATTATTATATGCTAGTATATGGTAGATTATAGTATTCAGCCACAGAATAATAAGGTCTTTCAAGTAGAAATGCTTTTTTAATCCCCGGAACTTATTAAATGTATTTGCCAATTTTAATTTCTTCTACTAGGGTTATTACGCTACTCAGTTGAATTGTAAAAGTGTTTGCGAACTAAACACACGGATTATAAAATGAAAATTGTGGGGAGAGTTGAAATTTTGTGACTAATACTTGTATAAAAAACATATATCATCGTAAAATAAAATTTCAGAAACATCTGTTTTTATATATTTTATCGATGATTTATGATATTGAATTGCTGATTTCTTCTGTTACATATATATACACAAATGTTTTCATAACAAAATTTATCACATTGCGTATCAGAATTGGAACAGATAATAAAAATATTGCTGACCATTTAAAATTCAAAATAATTCATATATAAAACACGTGTGCTGGTTTCTGCACAAACAATTCACAAAAAAAACTTTAGTAACTTGTGGTTTCAATAAATATATTCATATCTAAACGTAATCTCTTTTTAACTCCATACACTTTTCCCAACGATGTTCAATAATTTCGATACCCTTTTTATAATCAGAATCGTGAAGCTCCTCAAAATAACCATTAATTGCAGATATCACCTCTTCATTGTTGGAAAATTTTAGACCACGGAGCCCTTTCTTCACCTCTAGGAGCGGAAAATAATCCGAGGTTCTAAATCTGGCGAATAGGGTGTATGGGGTAGCGATTCCAGCTTTAATTCATTAATTTTGGCCATTGCAATAACGAATGTGTGAGCTGGTGCATTGTCTATATAAAACAACACTTTCTTCTTAAACATATATTTCGCTCGAACGTAGCAATAAGTTCGCATAATACTTGGCGTTGATAGTTTTTCCTTTTTTGGATGGTCAATCCCAAAATACTGACGCCATGACCTTGCCTGTAGATGGAACGGTCTTTGCCTTCCTTGGAGTTGGTTTCCCTTTATCAGCCGATTGTTTTGATAATTCTTTTGTTTTGGATGTGAAGTGATGGACCCACGTTTCATCCATGGGGTTACGAATCATTGTTAAACAATCGATGGAAACAATCTTCAAGACGCTGTTTTTGGTCCTTGTGCGCAAACGCGGCACCTATCTTGTGCACAGTTTTCTCATGTCCAAATTTCCAGTTAAAATGCGATGTACCGCACTTTTTGGAATGCCTACAATGTCTGCTAGCTCGCGGACTTTCATTCGATGATCATCCAGTACCGCTTTGGAGGAACAAACTCATCCAGGATATAATTTAGTTCAACTTTTATATCAGTTGGGCAAATGCTTTCCAAATAAGAGTATTGTATCACATAACGAAACGTCTTCAAATTTGAATAATATGCTGTGTACTTTCTAATACAGTGATATTTTCCAAGTAATTACCGCCATCTCTAGTTCGGTCCAGGTACTTCTGAAACCACTCACAGTTGGAGATTCAAAAGATTCTTTCAATGTCATGGGAAAAAGCTCAACAAGCACAACATAAGAAATTACATATCAACAAACACCACGAAAGGGTGCTACCAGATACTATTAATTTATTTACTGACAATTAAACCAAGGGAAAAAGTTAATTGTTAATAATAAGAAAGATTGAATAGAGAAGATGCAGTAGAAATCATTGTCGAATGTCAAAAATATATCGGAGCTGTGATTATGAAAATAAATCCATAGACAATATAAAATCACATCCTATATATAAGGGAACATGGACATAACTGTAGTTTCAGTCAGGACCGCCATAGGACCATAGTAGAAATGTCTGCTGTTGTTACCTTCTTCCAATGGAACAATGCCACATGGCTTGATTGCGCTAAAAAGTGACATGAAAGTAGTTGTTTCTTCTCAAGTGTAATTTCAGACAAAGACCTGGATTGATACCGATTTGCCACAATGAATTACATGATTTCAGCCAAGTAGCTTTCATCGTTTCTTCTATTCTATTTATTCCGCGGAGAACATTTTGACAGATAGAAAAAACCAAAAGAATACCTGCCATCAGTAAGGGAAGAAATCCTAATTATTGGAAAATGAAAGATAAATAAATAGTTTCCATTCTGTCGCTCCCTTCTTAATTATATATACGTTTTATACAACTGCAAATTTTTCTTTTGTTCTGCAAAATTGGAGTTTTTGCATTTGCTATACTCTAGACTGCAGTAGAAGCAATAAGATTATTGGATGAGGAAGGGGGCATTCGCTAGTAATCTCCACTGTACACTGCGAATATATCAGTTTGGATCATTTGCTTTTTATCTTTTGACCATAAAACAAAAACTGTTTCGAACTTCGTAGTAGGTTCGATTCATGATTAGTGAAGAATTTTTGTCACATACAACCGTAAATATTAATGGAAAATGCGTTTTGATAGTAGCGGGAGGACGAGAAAAACATTGGAGACAGAAAATCGTGAATTACTAATAAAGAAGGACAATAAGATACTGTCAAAAAAAGGTATATTCGTTTACGGAGAGTCCTAGAGAAAAATTGTTATAATTTTTATACCAAAGCTTGTAAAAACTAAAAAACTCTTCAATATACAGAAGAAAACCACAATGAGTAACAAAATTATAGATTAGGATAGGTTAGGTTAGGTTAGGTTAGTAGTAATAGGTAATAATTAGTATACAAGTCCATAGCAAAAATTAAGCCAGTTTGCAGCATGCTTTGCTAAAACTATGGCCATAAAGAAGAAACTGTTAGCATTAGTATCAGGGAGATATGAATGCGGATCATGAGGAGAAGTTATAAAATTTGATAAATTTTCGGCTACATTCACAAGGTAATCATTGAGTTTATCAGGTGAAATAGAGATTATGCTCGATGAAGAAGCCTTATTTCTTAGATCATTAACAATGGGCATTTTGTTTCCTTAGAAATAACGCGAAAATTGAGTCTCCTATTGTAATTAACATCTTTGGTAGCTTTTATTGTCTTATGATAAATTTTTCTGTATAGTTTCAGAGTATATACATTAAAGAAAAAGATAGAGTTAATGCAATAAAAAGTCCATTGTCGCTTTAAACAAAACCTAATTGATGAAATGTGATTAATTTTTATAATGTTTGCAGTTGCGTGGAATGAAACAAGACATATTAAAAAAACTGCCTCAATGAAGATATCTCTCTCTGTTGTTTGTTTGTTCGTTCATGAAGGCCGTAACCTAAATGTCTTCATTCCTTTCGTTATTGTCTTTTTCCGTATTTCTCGTTCTTCAGACTGATTTAACGAAACATGGAGGGATTGTTCTGTGACTTGGTGGATTTGATCAGACCATTTCATATGATATCGGTTCTTCTTGGTTTTCCCTTTACTTCTCCCATCACTAAAATCTTGTCTATACTGTTTTTTAGCTACGTGTCCGAAATATTGCAGCAATTTCTTCATCTATAATGATGATAATCTGGTGTGCAACAAGAGTAATTGAAAAAAGAAATATCATTCAAAGAGAGGAATAGAATCTGGAAATAAGTGTCTGTTATTTGGAAGACTTTCTGTTCATGAACTTCTGACATACAAACCTCGGAATTAAAACTTATTTAGACATAATTTCCAAATTATATATCTGAAATAATTTGACACATTCCAATTTATGCAATCACCTCTCCGTTCATCAATTAATATCTCGTAATATTCAGATCCCTTTAAGCCATTACCGGTAACAGGTATGTAAATACATTTAATACAGTATCCACATTACGGATTTGCCTGAGTCAGTCCAATAATAATGTTTAGATTTGCGGTTGTCTAGGATCAGATTCGGCTCTGCATTTACATATCCTATTTTCTGTATTTTGTAAGCTCGAGCGCTTTCTAACACCAGTCGTATTCATAATTAATATCTGCTGAGTTAAAACGGCTTAAACTTCATGAAACTCCAAAATAAAACTAAAAGATTAGTTAGTTAACTAGGAAAGCGAGGTCCATACACAACTATCCAGATTGCTTGGTTGCACATACTCTGGTGAATGGCGGTTTTTGCGCTCTCCTACATCATTTTGTTTTGAAAGTTTGAATTAAATTTGTAAGTTAGTGTTGAAACTTTGTACTATGAACGGATTGCAATGATTATTACAATTGCTTTTGTAATACATTTTTTTCTAATTTAGCAATTCAGACAGCTAATTTAAACTTCAAGCGGGAAGACGACGTTGTCGTTTTTCATACTTACCTCTTCCACCCAGAAGTAGTGGAAATCGGAAACATTGCAGAAAGGGGCCAAATTTGTAGTTGTAATATGCTACTAGTAGAAAAATAAACTGAATCGATAAGTTCTAGCAACAAACAGAGACAATATGAGTGGGTCAGTGCGTTCAAAGTATGTGTCATCAATGTATAGAACGCAGCTGCTGCCGTTTTGTCATAACGTCCTTACGAGGTACTGAGAAAACCGCCACTTATAAATATGTGTATAATTACCTCAAGATGATTCTTGAAATTATTTAAGAAATTGTGAAGAAATCTTCAATCTCTCAGAATTTCTGTTCACGTTTAATACCAAAAACAATGACGGAAGTGGTCAAAATTATGTTTGGACGGTACTTTCACTCTTATTTCAGCCATCAAAGGTTTTTGGTAGGCATATCAATCTTCTTAACAAATTAAGATCATACAGATTGTCTTCCTCACTTAACAACTTCGCTTTTCGATCCATTGAGGTTACCATCGAATTTAGATGGACTTGAGGTCAATGCTGGTTAATACTGATCTTGAGAATATTAATCAGAATCAAAAAGAAGCCGTCTTACTGTTTATGATACAACAAAGACCCAGACTAGCTCTGCAGAGCAGGATTTGGTTCTGTCTTGGCATAAAATATCACTATTGTCAAGCTCAACATTCAGCAGGCTGGATGTTGAGCTTGACAGCAACATGTCTTGGCAAAGCACCTTAAAAAAGATTAGAGCCCTCTTTAAGACTAGAAAGCTGTCACAGATTCCTCCACTCTTGGAGTGTTGCTCGCACATCCGGCTCTAGGCTCTCAAGCATATCAATTCGACTTATAGGTGATTTAGAGTCGACTATAAACTAAAATAATAGAAGAAACGCCGTTGACTTGACTCTGTTTTACTAATACAATACGGCAGATTCTTATCGGAGCTGTCCAACAAAATCCTACCTAGAGCACTATTTGTAAGATCTAGTCGATAGGCAGACGTGGCTAGTGCCCAGAACATGAATTTATTGGGTTTTCTTTATTTTGGAGAAGTTGTAAATATGTGAAATCAACGTAATTATCGAACACTATAATCTCTCTCAGGTTTGCTGCTTAGATAAAAATCAAAATTGTGATTCTTTTCCTGGGTTCCAAAGTTAATTTATTCAGCGAATACACGTGTGCACTTTTATATACAAATTCGAATGGATATAATATAATTTTTTTCAAAAAATTGAAAGGACTCATCTGCCCTAATTGTTTATAGTATCATCGCCCTCCAGAATTGGAGAATTGGAGCTTTTCTGTTGACAGCTACAGATTACCAGTTCTACTGAAAACCAATTTCGACGTGATTTGTCCACCAGAGTCGTTGTTCTCCTCTATTCAACACCAGTATTTTCGTCGTTCAGTTTGCAACCACATGACTGGAGCCAGGCTTGTCCATTTTATGACTTTCCCATAGCTTCAACGGTTAAGTAGCCTCAAGCTTGGCATTGAGACTAAGATAACCATGCTATTCGAAATAGTACAGGGGGTATGTTGAGTAAAGATCAATTCACGTCACGACAATGTCTGTCGATATGCCGCTAATCAAATTCAACGTCTGATTAGAGTATTTGTTTTGAAACAAATTGATGATCCTCGTCGCAGTCGTCCCGATTTAGCCATACCATATACCAAGACAAAAAAGACGAAGTTAATACGTCTGGGTTAGAGTGGTTGTTAAGATCTATAACGGAAATATTTGAATTTGAAAGATGTTTTTATTCTAAAGGGATTAGTGAGAACATACTTATATGTATTTTGTGAAGATTCGTTACAGTTTTATTAGTTATAATGGCAGTTGAACGAGACAACCGACGACCTTGAGTTAGAAGTTGGAGACAAAATGATACCTTATAGCCCACGTCTCTAATACCTTCCAAATGGTACCAAAAACACAAAGGGTGATGTATGAAGTATCTCTAATTTCTGACTCAAGGTCGTCTACTGTCTCCCTCACCTCTAACTCAAGGTCGTCGCCTCAACTGTCTTTATGACATCTTCTCTTTTCACTTTTGTCGTATTTTTTTTGTAACGTTCCTTCTTCTTTATGTTCAGCTATTTTTTTAATATTTCATCGGTGTGTTAATAAATTTTATATCAAGATCCTATATCTGTACAATTTCCCATTCTACCTAAATAAATCCAAACCCCATCTATGATCTCGATAAATAATTCTTACCATTTTATGACTGTTAGTCATAAAATTATTATATTAGCCTCTGGGAGGCCGCTATAAAACCAGTTTATGTTTCAGGATTCGATTATGTTCTTGCGTAAATTGCAATTGGTTTCATACATATGTGATGAAACAACCCTTGCTAATACTAAAACATACAACGCTATCGAATATGTTCGTGGTGTAATATACGTGTTACTGTTCAGTTCGGGTTTGTCAGGATTTGTGGTCGGAAAAACCTTGTCAAAGTTAATCAAATCTTTATGTTTCTCGCGTATAAAATTTCATAACTTCCATGCAATATTAGTGTTTACATCATTTTTTATTATAAAAGTAAACGAGACGGAATCAGTCGAACTAAAATGAACTGATATAAACTAATATTCTTAGTGCTTTGTTTGAAATTACTTACGTGAAATTAACGACTACTCTTATTCGTGAAAGTTCTCCAAACTTTTCTTCTCCAAATATGAAACTTACCTGAATATAAATCAAAATGTAAGTGATGCATATCAGACTGCATTTACGCCGTGCTTTATGAAACTTGTCTTGGAATAGTTGAGAAATTTGTTTATAAACTGTGAGCGCTTCAACTCAATGCAACGAATTTGAGAGATTTGTAAAAGTTGCAATACGACAACCAGATGTTATAATTAAAATTGAACCTATACCTTAAAGGAAAATTCTATAACATACATTACACCGATTATCAGATTACAAAGAGAAGCATTAACCTTTCTTTAGTTTCTCTCTATGGACATCCCCTACGTACAGTTGTACAACACATTACTGTCATAAGCAATTTGGTATCGGATGAGTGACGGTGATATAGCTGCTCTGGGCTTCAGGGAAAATGACGATCTTGCCAAGCTTGAAGCTACTTAACCGTTGATAGGGTCCGAACCAAACTAGCTCTGAAGCTATGGGAAAGTCATAAAATGGACAAGACTGGCTCCAGTCATATTCTTGCAAATTGAACGACGGATATACTGTAGTTAAATAGAAGAGACACAACGATTCTGGACGACGTTTCTTCTATTATTTTAGTTTATAGTCGACTCTAAATCACCTATAAGTCGAATTGATATGCTTGAGAGCCTAGAGCCGGATGTGCGAGCAACACTCCAAGAGTGGAGGAATCTGTGACAGCTTTCTAGTCTTAAAGAGGGCTCCAAGCTTTTTTAAGGTGCTTTGCCAAGACATGTTGCTGTCAAGCTCAACATCCAGCAGGCGAATTTGCGATAATAGTGATATTTTATGCCAAGACAGAACCAAATCCTGCACTGCAGAGCTAGTCTGGGTCTTTGTTGTATCATACACAATCAGACGGCTTCTTCTTGATTCTGAAATATTCTCAAGGTCAGTACGAACCAGTATTGACCTCAAGTCCATCTAAATTCGATGGTAACCTCAATGGATCGAAAAGCGAAGTTGTTAAGCGAGGAAGACAATCTGTATGATCTTAATTTGTTAAGAAGATTGATATGCCTGCCAAAAACCTTTGATGGCTGAAATAAGAATGAAAGTACCGTCCAAACATAATTTTGACCACTTCCGTCATTGTTTTTGGTATTAAAAGTGAACAGAAATTCTGAGAGATTGAAGATTTCTTCACAAATTTTTTAAATAATTTCAAGAATCATCTTGAGGTAATTATACAGATAATTATAAAACTGTTGTTGGCGGTTTTCTCAGTACCTCGTAAGGACGTTATGACAAAACGGCAGCAGCTGCGTTCTATACATTAATGACACATACTTTGAACGCACTGACCCACTTATATTATTTCTAAATAAATGTATCAGGATGGATCATTCGCTTTTCATCTCTTGACCAGAAAACATAAGCTGTTCCAAACTTTGTAGTAGGTGTGATGCACGATTAGTAAAGAATTGTTGAAAAGTCATATACAACCGTGAATATTAAAGGAAAATGCCGTGTGAGTTTCGATAGATGTGGAAGGACGAAAAAAACATTGCAGACCTAAAATCGTAACTTACTAATAATGAAGGACAAAAAGAAACTGTCAAAAAAAGGTATATTGGTTTGCGGAGAGTCCTAGAGAGAGAGAGAAATACTTTATTGTCAAAAAGTTGTTATAATTTGTATACAAAAGCTTGTAAAAACTAAAAAACGAACATAAAAATAACTAAATGAAGATACAAATAAAATGAAGGTAGTAGTGATAGGTAATGATTAGTGTATAAGGCCATAGCAATATTTAAATCAGTATCAGTAAATATGCTTTCAAATTATTGCGGAATGCGGGAAAAAATGGTATCGATTTAATTTCAATTGGCAAGTGATTGTGCATTTTTTTGCTTGGTAAAATATTGAGCCCTTAACTAATTCTGAACGTAGAGTAGGTAGGTAAAGGTCGTGCTTCGTGTTCCCAAATGGATAGGTATGCAACGATCTTTCTGAAATTGGAGAAGCGTGGTTAAAAATTAGGCAAACGGATTCAAAGATGAATAAAGAAGGAAGAGTCGGAATTTTTGATCTTTTAAACGAGTCCCGGCAGTGAGCCCTGCTGTTTAGTCCGAGTAAATATCTAACAGCTCTCTTTTGTTGTTTGAAGAAAGGAAGGGCATATCGGAGATGCGTCTCAATAAGGGCATAATGAACTGTTAAGGAAGTGGATAAGTTTAGTTCTTTGGAAACTGATTTTAGCGCAAAAAAGAAGGTTAATGGTGGTGTTATTTGATAAAGAAGGCGGCGATGTATTTTCATATGATGAAACTTTAGTTTTAGAAACGTTGAGACAGAGAAGATTAGAATCGCACCATGATTTAAGGGTGATTAAATCACTATATATGGTCCTATGAAGTGCCGTGAGATTAGGGTTGCTCCAAGAGAAACTAGTATCGTCTGCCTTGAGGCACTCCACATTCTATGCAAGATGACATCGTTGTATCAACCATTACAAGTTAACTTCTGTTAGGAAGGTTTGACTTAAACCATGCGAGAGTTCTTCTGCTGAAACCGTAGTACTGCAAATTGTTAATTGAAATATTATGGTTAACAAAATCGAAAGCCTTAAAAAAATTAGAAAAATTTGTTGCAGTTGAGTGATGGCTGTTTAGGCTAGAGTAGATATTACATGTTTATGACTGCACGTGATTATTTATGTGATTTTGGAATTATTAGATTCATTAGGGACTTCTAGTTTATATTAAAAATTCCATATCTGTATGTTAACCTCTAGAGAACAACAATAATTCCACTTAATGTGAGACGCAATGCACCATCTCATCTGACTAATTAATTTTTGGTATATTAATATGACATGATATAATCGTATTCAAATTATGTCGACATACTACACTAAGTTTCTATTAAACCTCAAAATTCAAGGAAAGTTAAACAAATATGGTTAAACAGGTATTGTCCTCAAGTTGGTTCATGCTAGACAAACTTCCCATTGTTAAACATCTAATAAAATGGAAACATCGGATTTCTGCCAGTCGATTAAAGTTAGGACGTGATGTAGGTCAAACTCGAGGACGACAAGTTGTTATAAAATTGCTCAGAAACACGATTTTTGGAAATTATTATAAAATATCTGATGATGGTGATGAAATAAAATCTATGACAGAAATTATGAGAACTGAATTGGTGAAATCTATAAAAAAATAGGATTCTTAAGTTATATCTATAGAATGACGAGGAATTCTATAGAAAAATAAATTATAGTTCATAAAAAATGGAAAACTCGCTTTCAGAAATAATCAAAGTTAGAAGTAGAAAATATTTTTTGATATTAGAATGAAATTACTGATGAGAAAATTATCCGACTCAGACCTATTGGTTACAAAATACAAAAGTTAGTTTAAAAATATCATAGAAAGTATTTTTAATAGTGAAAACAAACAACAAAACTAGGAATGGGTCGATGATATCAAAACATCGATAGTTTCATGAAAATATCGATGTTTTTTCAATCGATGATTTTCTTTTGTTGAAAAGCTACTTCAATTAATAAATTTCAAATTATCCAAGACTAATTATTTCATTATGTGAGTCCCCTTCCATGAATCAAGAAGGTTATGAAACACAGGTGAACGTTTTGAGTGAGGTTAGAGTATTATTATTCATTATAATTCGTACGTTGTACTGTATCGTTTTTTCCGTTAGTCTGTTACAGTTACGTTTTCATTTGTGTCAAATCTGTGTCGTTTACGCTTTTAAATTTCAAATATTAAACAAAATGAGTGAAATATGGCTTCATTTCGATCAGTTTGATGATGAGTAATCGGCAACGAGTGGACATACATCCAACTTGCGATGCCACTTGCAGCTTAAACATAGTAATATTAGACTAGATAAAGCTTCTAGTTCCAGTACGTCTCTACAATCTGGGGACTCTGGGGTTGCAAAAACCAAATCTTTGAAAAGATCGTCTTCAACGATAGCGTCTGCTGTTAAAGTACGTATCAGTAATATTGATAGTAGTGATGATATTGATGATCCCCAGCCGGTCCACACTTTCTCAAAATCAACCATCCAACAATCTAAAATAGATGAAACCTTTAATAAAATAATGTCATACAAACGAGGCGACGAGGTGTAAAAATAACGCAGACTATTGTTTACATGATCTGTGTGGATGCAGAGCCTGTATCAATAAAATTGTTGAGCATAAGGGATTTCGAATATCGTTGCAAACGGTCGTACCTCTGTATGTAGTACCGACCCGAATAACAATAAGAACTGCTGCTGAAATTGATAAATATAAATATGTTTCATCGGTATTCAAAGCTTGTATTTACCTATCAGCTATTACGCAAAATCAGTTAATTTACAAACAGAAAAATCGGTTAATTTACAACGTTTCTTTCATATTTTCATGAAAATATGATCTGACTTATTTTTTTATTCCTTTTTTGTTCTTTTAGGAAAACATGGATGTTTCAAATCATCGATGTTTGAAAACAAACTATTCCTTCCCAACAAGATAACATGCTTTGAATTTGAGGATATTATTAATTATTCAGTTTTAATTTTTGAAAAAAGAAAATTGAAATTTCTCGATCAATATGTTACTGATGTTTGTTTGTATATAAGAGACTTAAGTGGTTTTGACTCAAACATTAATGCAAACGGCGTAGTTACCGTCATCTATAAAAATTAATTAAAACTTTTTTATACATAAAAAAATCAAAAACTCTATGAATTAATAACTACTTATTACTTAGAATTTTTGTTGTGAAAATTATTGTCACTATTATAAATGCTTTCGGATTCCCAGTCCGGGGATTGTCCGAATGATTTTTTCGATTACTGAAAACTATTTACTGAGTAGGAGTTTCCTTTATTCTATTCTCTTCTTCCCCAATTTTTTTAATAAGCTCGAATTGACTCTCTACGGTAACATGGACTGTAGTGGGTCTCTTATGTAGATGACTGAAATACAAATGTGGTATGTGTCTTTAAGTAAACTCACACAGGTTCTTCGCTTACACGCAGTCGAAGCCTAAGTTTTTGCGCACCAAAGACACTCATGTAGGAATGCTATTTAAGCGAAAGAAAGGAAGAATTGAGCCAAAAAAAGGGCGAAAAAGAGAGCTTCAACTAAAGTAAATTTACGTATTCGCTCAACGCGCGTCAGACAGTGCAATCGTATTTAAAATTAACTACTGCGAAATTCATAGGGTTGTTAAGTATTTCTTGTAGAGCGTAGGAAAAGTGCGCAATCTAGATATTTCATAATTGTATGATTACACAATATACTTTTAAGGAAAATTAGAGAAATTCTCATTCTAGTTTATTTCTGTGGTTCACGTGAAGTGTCTCTGTTCTTTTCGCTCTTTTTAACCTACAGTTTGAGCAGCTTCGAATAGTTCGAAAGCCCCTGAGTGCGTTCGACTAACATATACAAAATGATCATTCAGTGATAGTGGTCGCGTCAACGTATTACCCATTTGGAAACGTAGTTATTGTCGCTATCGATTTGTCACGTGAGTGTTCAATTTACAATGGGCATATAACGATAATGATAGGGGGTGTGGTGTCAGTAGGTTATTGATGAGACAGTGTTTCTGCATTTGACATAGCACGCTGTTGAATTAGTCGTTTAGATGTTTGGTTATTGATAACGTCACGGTGTATTTTCATAGCTCAATGCTTTATCGACAAAATGAATAAAAATTTCGTAATTTCGAATTATAATGGAGTCGCTGAATAGCCGACGTTTTCAATTCGTATCGACAGAACAATTTGATAGCTTATACCAAAACGTTGGTTTTACTAAAATCACGTCTACAGATACAGAAAACATACACAGCTCAACAACAAATTTTTTTTTGCTCATGGATTTATTCTGATTATATTATTATGAACATATAAATGGAGAAATGTGATTCAAATTTAAAACTACTTGCTTTTTAACTTACAGGGTTTGGACAATGTTTGATTTTTCGCGCGCTTTTGGTGCAGAAAGTGACGTAAGAGGACGTGTGAGCAGCGTTTTTTGCACCGCTCGTTGTGTACGACAGTTGGTGTTTGATTATTACAGAGAAATAACGTCTTTTATATTATTTTTCACTGTATCAATTTGTACAAAATGGCTAAAAGAGATGCTGAATCGTTTTGTTATATTTGCGACCAATTCACATAAGTGACAAAGAAAAAGTATTCAAAGATTTGCGAGGCATATCAAGCTGACTTCAATCTACCGATAAAAAATCAAGACGAAAAATGGGCTCCACATATATCATGTAACTTTTGCAAATACAATCTTGACGGTAAGTTCATTTTCTCTCAGGGGTGCCACAGGGTAGCGTACTAGACCCGTTACTTAACATACTGTATACATCAGATATCTCAAAGACACAGTATACAACAACAGAAACTTCTACTGATAACACAGTCATCCTCTTTACTGACCAAGAACCACAAACAGTAGCCAAAAATGGTCCATCTTGACCAATTACAGGAGTGGCTACAAAATTGTAGGATTGAAATTAATGATACCAAATCAATAAATGTATAGATCGACCAACATAGCTTTGCCCCTGAGAATTGGATGCGCAGTAGACTAGTCGGAGGAGTGGGGCGAAAGCTCATTAATGTCGAGGATCTCTTGCAGTTAACATCGGTTAGTACAGTCAGTGCAGAAATTATTTAGTGAATTGTTGTGATAATTCTGTGTTCGTTACTTTGAACAGTAAAGTGTAAAACAAGGTTCTGAGTTGTCAAAGCAGAGAAATTGTTAACAATGTTTTAAGATTTATGCAGACAGAAGCAACGGCGAATGGAATAAGGATTCCTCTTGCGAAGGTAAGAAGTAATGGTAGAAATAAGTCAAAATGTACTAATAATTATTTTTTATCATCCAAGGTTTAAGAACAGTAGTAAAGGCTACAGATGTATGCGTAAGAACCGCAAAGAAAATTAAATCAGAGATGAAAAAAATTGAAGAAGGTAAACAGGAATAAAAAGAGAGTGAAACTTTCAAACCTCACAATGGATGATGCTGATTTGGCTATTTTACATCATTCGCAATATGGACTATCAAGGTCTTTGAGAAAAAACATTCGTAAACTTGAAATGCGATGGAGGAAGGTGGAAACGAACAGAAAAATATTAATGGAGCGCCAGCCCATTCGACTACTGAGAATAAAATTCCCAAAAAAAATGCGGACCTACAGAGAAGAGGGTTGACTTATTATTTACATGGATGAAACTTATATTCATGCTACACATACGCACCAAAAAGGCTGGAGTGATAAGACCGAGGATGGTCTAAACGATTCTATTAGCACATTCCGTACATATCAAAGAAAATCACGACAGTATTAATTCATGCAAATCGACGAAACACCAATTTGCAACATCTTCAAAAATAGCGCAATGGCGAAGATCCTACAGCTATATAAATTGATTGTTTAGGATGAATGCACAATGATCCATAAGAGGTCACTGGAGGCACTGGATAGAATGTTGAAAGATCTTCGTGACAACCAAAATATTTTAGGTAAGGCCATGTTTCTGTTGTCAGGTGATTTTCGTCAGACTCTTCCCGTTATTCTCCGATCAACTGTTGCCGATGAACTGAACGCACGCCTAAAATCATCATCTTTGTGGTGGTACGAAAGACACTCCAATTAACAAGTAACACGAGGAAGCTGCGATTGTGTTTGCGAAGCAGTTTTTAGACAGTGGAAATGATAAAGTTGCAGTGGAAACCTCGACCAGGATTCATCACATTACCCACAGATTTCTGTCACATCACGGACTCAAAAGAGGAGCTTATTCAGCGCGTTTTCCCAGATATTACGCAATAGTTCAATAATCATCATTGGCTGGGTAAACGAGAAATATTGGCGCCTAAAAATAAACATAACGAGGATTTTAATGTTTAGTAGTTTTTAAATTCACTAGAATTTCCTGGATCACCACCTCACAATTTGCAGCTGAAAGTAGTTGTCATCATGATGCGTAACATTAATCCACCTCCACTTTGTGATGGAACAAGACTGGCTGTGAAAAAGGTGAATAATAACGTCATTGAGGTAACAATCAAAAAAGGATAATTCAAAGGATATGACTGCGAAGTGGATCCCGCGAAGATTCCAACGGATTTACCATTCGATTTTAAACGTTCACAATTTTCGGTACGTCTGACCTTTGCGATAACCATAAATAAATCGCAAGGCTAGTCGCTGGAAGTTTGCGGAATTAACTTGGAGTTTCCCTGTTTCGCGCATGGACAATTTTGTTTATTTACTCACCACAAAACAAAAAGAAAAATATAGTTTATCAGAAAGCTTTGAATTGTTTAACATTACTATGTGTATCTGTTGATATCAAATCGAAACCTTATAAATAGACAGTATTTGAGGAAAACTCTGTTTTGTAATAATAAAACTTTAGTAATTTTTTTTTATTTGTTTTAATAAAAAAAGGATTTCTTTTGCTTGTTTTAAGTTTACTCTATATAAAAGTTTAGATCCTCCATTTATCGATTGAGGCAGACTGCCGGCTCAGCTAGGAATCTATAAATTTAATTCCTGCCGCCACTGTTATAATCATAGAAATAAAAAAATTATCAAATGTTATTCTATAATTCTTAGAAACTTCATTCTATCAAACAAAACGTTCTGTATTTACACAGTACTTTATGGTGATGAAATTTTCAGTTGGATCGGAAGGATAAATTACTGTTACGTACAGAGAAAAAACCCGTTACCAGAACATATATAACTTGGTCCCAACAAGTTCGGTGAAAAGTTGGTTCAATTTATTTGGCAGGTGTTGGAATAAATTGCTACCAAAAATCTTTGTTTTGCACAAAGACGATCGGAGACATTTCGATCGAAGAGAAATAGGTGTCCGGTTAACAGTGAAATACGGCTATGATGCTGCAGGAGTTACCTGACGGTTACGATGGCTTTCCACTTTACTACCGTTCGACTATCATCGCTCATTATGTTTACGAGTTTTTTAAACAAAATCGTTAAAATCATTTCAGTTTTTTTTGAACAAATCATTCACCTATTATCTTTTTTATTCAAATACAAACGCCAAATCAAAAAATGCTTCTGAACAACAGCGGCGCAAAGATGACCATGAAAACTCCTAACTACATAAACTGTGTTCATTTTGGTGCATATGTCACTCAGAGTAAGTGGTGGAGTACTGAAAACAATATTTTTCACCTAATAAAAATCAATCTATCAAAATCAGACCTGAAGATATAAGTGATCAGCTCCTTGGAATTAAAAGCTCTTCGAGGCTTCATTCAGCTGCAGTTGATCCAAGTGAAAATGACGGCCGAGGGGTAAACAATGGATTTTCTCGTATATTCTTGGTTTTTCCAATAATAATTGATAATGTTTTGTTTTGGTTTTTCCAAATACAGGAGATTACGTATTCACTGTAAAAATTTACTTAGTCCAACACCATAATATTAGCTTAAAATTATGTAAAATTTAAAATTCGCGCTTGATTTGATTTTTGACACATTGATAACTAGGCAATCTTAGAAAACAGCTGATCTACGTCAAAATGGAGACCGTGGGGTAAGCAATGGATTCTCTTGAATGTACCCGTGTTAACTTTTCTTGGTTTTTCCAATAATTGAAAATATTTTGTATTGTTTCTTCTAAATCCAGGAGATTACGTATTTTTTTTAATAACTTAGTTAGTCCAACACCATAATATTAGTTTAAAATTATGTTAAATTTAAAATTCGTCCTTGATTTGATTTTTGACACCTTGATAATTGGGTAATCTTAGAAAACAGCTAATCTTCGTTAAAATGGAGACCGTGGGGTAAACAATGAATTTTCTCGTATGTACCCGTGCTAGCTTTTCTTGGTTTTTCTAATAATTAAAAATGTTTTAAATTGTTTTTTCCAAATACAGGTGATTACGTATTCACATTAATAATTTACTTAGTCCAACACCATAATATTAGTTTAAAATTATGTTAAATTCAAAATTTGCGCTTTAATCGATTTTTGACTCCTTGATAATTAGGCCATCTTAGAAAACAGCTGATCTACGTCAAAATGGAGACCGTGGGGTTAGCAATGGATTCTCTTGAATGTACCCGTGTTAACTTTTCTTGGTTTTTCCAATAATTGAAAATATTTTGTATTGTTTCTTCTAAATCCAGGAGATTACGTATTTTTTTTAATAACTTAGTTAGTCCAACACCATAATATTAGCTTAAAATTATGTAAAATTTAAAACTCGCGCTTGATTTGATTTTTGACACATTGATAACTAGGCCATCTTAGAAAACAGCTGATCTACGTCAAAATGGAGACCGTGGGGTTAGCAATGGATTCTCTTGAATGTACCCGTGTTAACTTTTCTTGGTTTTTCCAATAATTGAAAATATTTTGTATTGTTTCTTCTAAATCCAGGAGATTACGTATTTTTTTTAATAACTTAGTTAGTCCAACACCATAATATTAGCTTAAAATTATGTAAAATTTAAAATTCGCGCTTGATTTGATTTTTGACACATTGATAACTAGGCAATCTTAGAAAACAGCTGATCTACGTCAAAATGGAGACCGTGGGGTAAGCAATGGATTCTCTTGAATGTACCCGTGTTAACTTTTCTTGGTTTTTCCAATAATTGAAAATATTTTGTATTGTTTCTTCTAAATCCAGGAGATTACGTATTTTTTTTAATAACTTAGTTAGTCCAACACCATAATATTAGTTTAAAATTATGTTAAATTTAAAATTCGTCCTTGATTTGATTTTTGACACCTTGATAATTGGGTAATCTTAGAAAACAGCTAATCTTCGTTAAAATGGAGACCGTGGGGTAAACAATGAATTTTCTCGTATGTACCCGTGCTAGCTTTTCTTGGTTTTTCTAATAATTAAAAATGTTTTAAATTGTTTTTTCCAAATACAGGTGATTACGTATTCACATTAATAATTTACTTAGTCCAACACCATAATATTAGTTTAAAATTATGTTAAATTCAAAATTTGCGCTTTAATCGATTTTTGACTCCTTGATAATTAGGCCATCTTAGAAAACAGCTGATCTACGTCAAAATGGAGACCGTGGGGTTAGCAATGGATTCTCTTGAATGTACCCGTGTTAACTTTTCTTGGTTTTTCCAATAATTGAAAATATTTTGTATTGTTTCTTCTAAATCCAGGAGATTACGTATTTTTTTTAATAACTTAGTTAGTCCAACACCATAATATTAGGTTAAAATTATGTAAAATTTAAAATTCGCGCTTGATTTGATTTTTGACACATTGATAACTAGGCAATCTTAGAAAACAGCTGATCTACGTCAAAATGGAGACCGTGGGGTAAGCAATGGATTCTCTTGAATGTACCCGTGTTAACTTTTCTTGGTTTTTCCAATAATTGAAAATATTTTGTATTGTTTCTTCTAAATCCAGGAGATTACGTATTTTTTTTAATAACTTAGTTAGTCCAACACCATAATATTAGTTTAAAATTATGTTAAATTTAAAATTCGTCCTTGATTTGATTTTTGACACCTTGATAATTGGGTAATCTTAGAAAACAGCTAGTCTTCGTTAAAATGGAGACCGTGGGGTAAACAATGAATTTTCTCGTATGTACCCGTGTCAGCTTTTCTTGGTTTTTATAATAATTAAAAATGTTTTAAATTGTTTTTTCCAAATACAGGTGATTACGTATTCACATTAATAATTTACTTAGTCCAACACCATAATATTAGTTTAAAATTATGTTAAATTCAAAATTTGCGCTTTAATCGATTTTTGACTCCTTGATAATTAGGCCATCTTAGAAAACAGCTGATCTACGTCAAAATGGAGACCGTGGGGTTAGCAATGGATTCTCTTGAATGTACCCGTGTTAACTTTTCTTGGTTTTTCCAATAATTGAAAATATTTTGTATTGTTTCTTCTAAATCCAGGAGATTACGTATTTTTTTTAATAACTTAGTTAGTCCAACACCATAATATTAGCTTAAAATTATGTAAAATTTAAAACTCGCGCTTGATTTGATTTTTGACACATTGATAACTAGGCCATCTTAGAAAACAGCTGATCTACGTCAAAATGGAGACCGTGGGGTTAGCAATGGATTCTCTTGAATGTACCCGTGTTAACTTTTCTTGGTTTTTCCAATAATTGAAAATATTTTGTATTGTTTCTTCTAAATCCAGGAGATTACGTATTTTTTTTAATAACTTAGTTAGTCCAACACCATAATATTAGGTTAAAATTATGTAAAATTTAAAATTCGCGCTTGATTTGATTTTTGACACATTGATAACTAGGCAATCTTAGAAAACAGCTGATCTACGTCAAAATGGAGACCGTGGGGTAAGCAATGGATTCTCTTGAATGTACCCGTGTTAACTTTTCTTGGTTTTTCCAATAATTGAAAATATTTTGTATTGTTTCTTCTAAATCCAGGAGATTACGTATTTTTTTTAATAACTTAGTTAGTCCAACACCATAATATTAGTTTAAAATTATGTTAAATTTAAAATTCGTCCTTGATTTGATTTTTGACACCTTGATAATTGGGTAATCTTAGAAAACAGCTAATCTTCGTTAAAATGGAGACCGTGGGGTAAACAATGAATTTTCTCGTATGTACCCGTGTCAGCTTTTCTTGGTTTTTCTAATAATTAAAAATGTTTTAAATTGTTTTTTCCAAATACAGGTGATTACGTATTCACATTAATAATTTACTTAGTCCAACACCATAATATTAGTTTAAAATTATGTTAAATTCAAAATTTGCGCTTTAATCGATTTTTGACTCCTTGATAATTAGGCAATCCTAGAAAACAGCTGATCTACGTCAAAATGGAGACCGTAGGGTAAACAATGGATTTTCTCGTATGTACTCGTCTTCGCTTTCCTTGGTTTTTGAAACTGATACGCTTAAACTGTATATTTTTGCAGTTATCTTTAATCAGTCATGTTTTGTGCTAAAATTACGGGAGCTTTCAGGAGATAAGTTTCAACAGTTACATTTAAGGTTATCAAACATGTGTGAATATTTCTAAAATTGCAAAGTGATAACCCAGCAGCAGCTAAAAGGTACAAGGACAAATTTGAAGCTTTAGGCTCAACTCCTTTTATTTGTAAAAAGAGCTTTAGTCAGAATCCTGCTCATTTTCCACAAGTTTCGAATATATTTTATTCACCGCTTACCTATTGTAAGCAAAACACTGTATAGTGGGAAAAAGACTAAAAACCTACGTTTCCGGAAATAAATGTCGAACTCCTTTGAGAAGCAATTTAGCAATAAAACTAGAATTAATAAAGTCTGACGGACTGTTTACAAGAATCTTAGGAATTATTGTCTATTTAAGTGACCAATAGGGATCTACAATCCTACCAAAAACGTTTATGCTGAATCGATTCTAACGGACCACAAGATGGAAAACGTGAAACTTGTGACAAGTTGTTGAATCATTATGATGCGACTAAGAGAAATTTGAAAAAGATTTATTCCTTTTCGATCCGCTCACAAGCAATAATTTATTCTGTGGTAAAAGCCATCGCTGTTAAAAACTGATGCAGCTGAATATTTATGCTGTCTTAAAATCCTACAAACACTAGATTAACTCATACTTCTTTGTCTGATAATTTTTCTGCTACTTATGTTTCTCAACTACTGATGTTGTTGCTAAGAATGCATAGTGTTTGTTGGTGATAATTGCTAATGCAATAAACACTAGCTGTAGCTCGAAACATTGTCAAAATTATTTTTCTTTTCCGAATGGTCTTATTCCTATTCAATATTTGTTTTGTTTTTTTATTTCCCTATTTCTTCAACAGGTCTTTCTTTTTTCATCCGTTGCTCATCTTTTTTTGTCACTCTATTCTTAAATATTTCATCTTCGTCGTACCGTCAATACCCAAAATTCACATCCGAACATCAAAATTGGTCTATATATTGTTTTAAATATTCTCAATTTGGTGTCTCTAGATATTTCTTTTTTATTTATAAATTTAATGTTTATTACAGCTTATCTATTTATATCTGCATCATGTGTCCCGTTTTCGTCTAGTGTTTAACTTGTTCTGTATCGCTTTTTATATTTATCTTGGTCTCTTTTTCTCCAATCATCATTATTTTTGTTTTGATCCTATTTATTTTGATTCCTATGACTATTACTACCTCAATGTTTTTTTATAACTGTTTTTCTTTCTTTGTTATTAGTATAACTTCGTTTTCAAATGATCTCTCACTGATATTAACTCTTTCTACTTGCGAATATCCTGAAAATATGTTTTTACTCAACATCTCTTTATAATTTGGTCTATGAATATGATGAATAGACTCATTTTTTTCATATATATTTTTGCATTAACTTCTTTTTTAGATGTAATTAGAAGGAAAATATGATCGGATCATTTTATTTTTATCGCAAACAAGAGGTGTTATCTTTCAGAAATATTGCTAGAAAAGTTTTGTTTTTATTTGATTACTATTCATTTTACGATATTCTATTTTTATCTAGCCTCTTATTTATCCTAACGAGTAACGGAAATACAAAACAACGGACGGAAAAATTTTCGTATGTAAATAACTTTGAGGTGATTAATTGATATTACTATGTATTTATAGAACTCGATATACCGCATGAGATATTGCCTAATAGTTATTTTATACGAGAGTTGACAACCTGGTCGCCACTTCGACTAAGGTATTTTTACAAGGCTGAAAGTTTTTCTCTATGTTATTTAATATATTTAAAGTAGAAAAATCAACTTCTAGCATGGTTAGCGCGGTTGTAACAATATCTACTGTTTTTTTTATATTGCAAATTTTTTATTTAAAAAAATGCTTCTTTACAAATCTGGATTTGCAGTATATTTTTGGATAAACTTCCGGAAAACGCCAAGAGGAATTGCAAGGTAATGATAGGGAATGGTCACAATCGAATAAGGAATAAGAAAATATACCTGGGATCGTGTGCATTCACGGAAAACGGAAAATTCGGTCTAAAAAGGCCTAATCGTGCCACTAAAAAGGAAAGAAAAATAGAAATACGATAGTAAACGCACTAGACCTAACCTATCCTAACCTAACTCCACCTAACCTAACCTAACTTAACCTAACCTAACTTAACCTAACCTAACTCAACCTAACCTAACCTAAACTGACCGACGATAGCATCGATGTATTTCCCGATCCCGAAAGAGCAATGAAAACAGTAGAAATAAATGAAAAGCAATGTTATTCCATAAAAATTCAGTCACTTTCCTCATCCTCTTCCATTGGGAGGTCGATCATTCTTTCCAGGATACAAAAATTTTATATCTACAATGATTGCATCGAATGGATCCACATTTTTTCGCCGGACTCGCCGTCTCCTGAGGAATTCACAAAGATTCAGGTCCAAGTTACTTCTGATTCCTCCCCTCGATAGTCTTCTTTTTATGTGCCACCAGCTGGATTCAATATTTTAAGTGTAGGCCCCTCTTTTAGGGTCAACAAAGTGCTCTTGATGGTTGACTGTAAAGTGCTGGTAGCCTTCACCTTCTAGCGCCAAATATCCTTTCCAGCAGTCAGTATAAATGATAGTCCCGACTTTGACATGCTTCTTTATTAGCTCCATGAATGTTTCGGCACTTCTAGAGTTATGAGGACATATTTCCAGATATTGTTACCTCTGCGCCCAACCCTGCCAGAAGTTGATTTTTCTACTTTAAATATATTAAATATCATATGGAAAAAGTTTCAGCCCAATTTCGACCAGCTCTCCGACTATAACGAAGAAACAAGATATTCAATCGTTTCCATTTCGCAGCATAGTCTCCATTTGAGCCTTTACACTTTTTTCAGCGATGCTTTTAACTCTTCCAAATAATAATTGCCGTAATTTTCTTCGAAATACGCGTTTACTTATGCGTAGGAAACAGGAAAGTCAAGGAAACTTTTCAGACAACTTTCATAATATACAACTAAATACAGTAATATACAAAGTGTTTCGCGACTTGATGCAAAAAATATTAAACTAATATCTGAGGGCCGGAGGCGGCTCATGCTCAATGGTTAATAATCCGTAACCCTTACAGAGACAACCTGTACAATTTAAAATGAGAAAAATTAATTATTCAATCGATTTTTTAACAAAAAAGTACTCTTTGTTTCACTCGATAAAATTTATGATTTAGGAGATTTGTAGATTTTTAGATCGTTCGCGATAAAGAGACATTCTGAAGAAAATTATCATAAATCAAAAACGGAGAAAACAATAACAATCTCCTTGATGTTTGACTTCGAATTACCAGGATAATTTAAGCCACTTGTTTTTCATAAAATTTCTGTTCCAGAGTCAAATATTTCTACAATTCGCGAAACTTCTTGGTTCTATTGTTTGATCAAACTTGGTATTTATATATATCTCATAGAAAACCTGTTGTATAAAGTTTCATAACCCGGAAATATTTTACAAGAAATTTCCAAAACACCGACCTGGGTAATGAACATAACCAAAATTAATTCTCATTGCATAATAGCATTCTGGTTATTACACCACCTTACACCATTATGGAATTTTGGCGCTATTCAGAATTAGATAAGTTTTAACGACATTTGTAATTATGACAGAAATATACTGTGAATCATTTAATTTGAGATAACTGACGTAAAGGAACGTGGAACATTTTAGAAATTGTATTTATTTAGAGCAAACTCAGCATTTGTTGTAATTATAGCTCAATGTATCATTATATTTCCAAATGTTCTTGATTTTAGGTATCTTTTGTTTCAAAATTAGTTTTTAATATTTTTTAAAAGGTAGATGCAAATTGACGTTTCAGCTTTTCTTGTCAATATTATATTTTGATAGACACTGACAATTTGCTTATTTATATTGATCTATAGATCAATTTTTCCTTGGTCCTCATATCTCAAATATATAGTAGTAATCAATTAAATTATTTGTAGTTTTATTAGAATTTACAAAATAGAGCTATAAATTTTACTTAAATTATTTAGGTCTTTTTTTATCATTAATAGCTTTTTCGTTCTTATGAATCTTGAGGAAATTGTCCTAAGGAAACTTGATATAAATATTCCATTCTTTTTCCCATATGTAGATGATTGCATTACTGCCATACCAAAGAATAAAATTAAAAACATAGATTAAAAATTCAATTCTTATCATGAAAAACTTCAATTCACAATCGAGGTCGAGCAAAATAATAAAATCAATTTTTTTTATGTCACATTATATAAAATTAACAAAAACATAAGAACAGAATGGTATAAAAAGCTAATTTGGTCCTCAAGATATTTAAACTTCAATTCATGTCATCCTGGAGAACTTCAATTAACTTACTATGAAATCCACAAACCTCCAAGTTAACCGTAGTTCAAATAATTTACCTATTCGTAGACTTAGTCAAAATTCACCCGAACAATGTGATATTTGTTTAAATGAATGTTTAACAAGTCAAAGACAATCTCAAAACTTCAGCTCCAGACTGAACCGAATCTCGAATACACAAAATTCTCAACAAATGCTGAACCCTCAATTCCAAAATTACCAGTAATTAGAACAAATCAAAATTATAGACCTCAGCGACAACCGGAAAATCGACCCAACACCAATTTCAATCAACTAAAAAATTTTAATTTCAACAAAAATCAAGATTTTCATAACACTCATTACAATTTTAACTATTATACTGATAATAGCTTAAATTATTATGATAATTCAAATCAATTCTCTGAAAATGAAGTTGACCATCAAGAATATCACCAGAAAATTAATCCCAGTGCTCCTGACTATTATACCGGGTGTCCCAATAAGGCTCTCGGCCATATCTCGGGAACCGTTTATAGTACAGCTCCGGGAAAAAAATTTATAACAAAAGCGACCTCGAGAAAAACCTGGAATTTAATTACCAAAAATTATAAAATGAATAATTTACAAATTTTGCCTAATTAAGATGTATTTAAAATATGATTATCGCATTCTTCAAAAAATTCAGCGTATATTTGATTCTACAAGTTTCAGTCTATCTCTTAAAATAAGAGGTGGGGGGAAGCGGGAACTCTATTATGGAAAAACGCCTGTAAGTCCAGTTCTACTTAACCTATCTATGCAAACTTAGTCTTTTTGAAGAGAGCTCCTTTCTACCAATGTAAGAGTTATAATTTCGAAACAACCTAATGAGTAACGTATACGCTAGAGGGCGCTATTTATTTATTGTTTTAAATCTAGCTATCCTTGAAAAATGTTAAACGGAAACATGCGGTTTTAATCAAGGAATATAAAAGTAGACCAAATTTGCAACAGAAAAGCGAAAACCGCAATTCGATATCTTTTTTGTATTACGTGTAAATTTTAAGCATTTAAAAATGATCAAAATCTTCTCGGTCAAAAAAGTGGTTACATTGAGTTTCCCTGTTTTATATGTCTCTTGGACCCAAGAGCATTGGGTAAGAAGAAACTGGCCCTTGGGGAAAAATATGGATACTGGAATTCATAAGTTGTTCGGGACAAAATTATCCTTTTACCATATAAAACTGGGCATTATGTATATGTATAAAGAGGGGAACTGCTTTGCTTACATTTGCCAAAAATTTCCTCAACTCACTATGGAAAAATTGTCGCCGATATTTTTATGGCCCCCAAATTAAAACTGACAACTTTCAGATACAGAATTTTCTCGGAAATATAAAATCTGTAACTACTATTGTAGAGTGTAGAAAATCTTCTGCAACAATTAAACAATTAAAAAATATTGGGTGCAACTGTACAGGAGATTCCTGATTACGTTATTTTTTAGTTCATTTGTAATGGCAAATAAAACATTAAACTTTCTTCTTATTCACCTTTACTACATCATTAAATCATAAACAAATAAGTAGTGGACTGACTGTATTTACTATTTAACTAAATTGTACTTTGAAACTAAAACATTTATCCACTCTTGCTAATTGACATAAACCAAAATACATAATATATAAATATATTATAAGATAGTAGCGCGCTAATAATCACACGCACGCTACCAAGGCCAAAAAGCAAGTGTTACATTTCTTTTTCTGTTTATCTTACGGCCCAGAGTTAGCCGACTAGACAAGCAAAAAAAGGTCTAAAAATAGAAACCACAATACAGCTTGTTGCAACGGTAAAAAAATTCAGTATATACGGCGAACAGATTAATAACACGAAAGAAATGTACATATATACGAGGTGCGTTCACAACAGCAACATTATGCGCATTCTGGGATACGAATAAGATGACTTACGTCATTTTACAAAGTCTACACATTAGAGAAGAGCAGAGAAGTTTTTCTGAGTAAATACATTTTTTTTGTTATATAGTTACTTACAGCTGGTAAAATTCTCATAATTATAGTTTTGAAAATATCATATGTAGTCAACAACAGCTAAAATTTCTTCGGCAACAGATGTACTATAAACTAGCTTTATTAATGTATCTAAATGTTCTTGATTTTAGGTCTCTTCTGTTTTTTTTTTTTGATAATTTTTAAAAGAAAGATGAATTTCGACGTTTAGACTCTTCTTTAAGTCTTTATCAAAATATTTTGATAGTATAATAGTCGGGGGTTGATGTAGTGGTAGTTAACATAGTTATGAGATGATAAATCGAATGGCAATAGATTTATTTGGTTTTATTGAGAAAAACTAGGTAAACATTACCACATATCACTTATTAATAGGGCTATTTTGTTGGTATCATTTTATTTGAACGAACGCTTGGTCTGTATGTCATTTACTTTGATTCATACAGTAAAACAATGAACATAAAATCAATTTAAAACCGCAAACTAACGCATTTTGCAGGATTTATGGTCGTGTGTCATTAGAACCTCGCTGTTCATGGATAAAACGGAACATTGAGATAAATCTAAGTTTGTTTTTGTTGAAAAATATTGTTTTCTACGTGAATAGTTCTTGGAAAGTTGAAAATATTGAACACGTTCAAAGTCTGTGGATAACTTTGAATACGTTTATATAAAATTTATCTCTTGTTCAGTTTGAGCTGAAAGTAAACAGAAAATATGCTGTATTGAAATGATTTATTCATTTGCTGTGAAAGATCCGATAAAATATTTACGAGATAAATCAAAATGGAGTTATATACAAGAGGTTGATGGATATACTTTCATAACAATGTAACTTTTCTTAGTAAAAATATTTATATATAATTGTTTGCACGTCTAAAATTCCTAGGACAAATATTTGATCTTTCTCTAATCGTTTTGTCGAAAAGGTTCTATTAAAATGGATAGAAACTACGATTCAATAAACAAAAGAAAGCAGAAAGCTTTTGAAAAAAGAATCTACGCTTCTTTTTATATATGAACCACAAAAGATTACAAAAAGTTTCATCAGCTAAGTGCTTTTTGGAAAAATATAAATAGAATTAAATCTGGACTATTGTTTGTATTATAAATCACGAGTTTTAAGTTTTTAGAATGAGCTTCCAATAAAATACTGGTTTTATAAAGGTACATCATTACTCATACAAATTTCTCATCGGAACCATTATCTGCATTGTCCTGTAATAATAAGGCATGTTGTGAATAGAAGCTTCTGATTGTTATTACAATTCTCTGTAGAATCTGCATTAAACAGTTTCAATTGGATTCAATTTCATCAGTTACTGAAGCGCCAATATTATGTAAGAAAATCATAGCTTCAATCTTACCATGTCCCAGAGTATTCCCTTTTCAAATTCTTCCTTCGTCTGATACTCTTTCTTATAGCTTCACTTCCCTATGCCATCAAATTTTCTACCTCACTACTTAATCATTTTTAAATCGATTACGTGGAAATTTAATAGCAGTTTGCTTTTTAGCTTATATTGAATTTGAGTTTCCTTGAAAGTTTTTTGCTGATTATCAGGGCCCCCGATACCATGTGTGCAAAATGTGCAGTGCACACGGACGCAATTCTTTAGGGAGCATCTGAAAATAATTTCAAAATAAAAGTTGAGAAAGAAAGGAGGAAGGAAGAAGTAGGAAGAGCATGATGGGCTTCAAAAATGCATTCTTGAAGTGAATTCGAGAGCCCTTTTTGTACCTTGTACGCCTGATACTTTGATTTAACAGTAAATTAAGGTTCTAAGGTGTCATATGCTACAATACAACTTTTTTAATCTTGTGTATGAGCTGGATAATTTTTTTTCGTCATCCACATAAAGGTGCGATGAAAACATTCGCATCAGCTATCCACTACACATCGACAGATATAGTTTTACCTTCTGGAATGATTCCTAAATACAGTAAATAATTCCACCAGGCACTCAATAAGACTTCTCATCAAACGTGCACTATTAAAACGGTTGAAAAAATTTATTATAGAAACGTACTGAAGTTACAAGATAATGTCCACGGTTGGATGCTAAACAGGACATTCCACCACCTCCTGTCATTCCGACAGACTCATCTTGTTACACATCGCGATTTCAACTTTCTCTCTTCATCGGCCTATGAGAGATTCCGAAAGGTCTTCTGGTCTTTTAATCTGGTTTTCTAATCTTGTACATGAGCTAGATAATTTTTATTCGTGATACAGTGATAACTTGAATTTGGAATGATTCGATACATCGATAAGAAAAGATCTTGCCCGAGTGGTCATTTGCCTTCTTTATATATGTCTCCAATGTTCATAGTACGGATCAACCGTATCGGGGGGTCTCTTCTTGTGAGTAAGTCATTTATGTTTTCTCCACTAATTTCCTCTATTTCATAACCATTAGTCAGTTGTTACTACATATCACTATCGTCGAAGTTATATTTAATATATTTAACTAAATTAGACTACTTTTTACGACCAAATGTAAAATAATCCTCTAAGAAGTAGTTAGTATTGATGTGATAAGGAAACGCTTTGGACTATGAAAAATTGCAGCTAATGAATAAAAGGATATTCCTCGAGCCACCTCATGCTTTTCATATTTGTTGGTACAAATAAATCTTCTTGAAAACGTGACTTATTTGTTACAGTAGATATTTTGAAACAGTTATATAATGTATGACAAAAACGTAGCGTTGGAAATTTTTAATATTTACAAGTAAAAATAAACAGAAATAATTTTTTTCTAGTATGTCACCCTAATTTATCTTTGTCTGATGCAAATGCGAGTTTAGAATTAATGCGAAACATTAAATTGGATCATGAATAACAAACTGCGCGTACCTGAATAAAATTGTCATATTCAATGTTGTTTGCTTTCCGGATAATCCAAACTAACACGAAAAATATATTATAAAAATACATATTTGCTACATTTTGAAAACTACAAATTGTAAATACAGTGAGAAAGAAACATAATTTACTCAATTATTAATATAAATATTCAATATACAGGGTGTTTTTAGAGTAATAAGACTAAAAATTATAATAAAGTCTCTAGTTATTCATTGATTCAAATGAAACCAATAATAATTTTACAGTGACGTGTCGACGGAGAGGAGACTAGCAAGACCGGACCCCTCCAAATTCAAAATTAAAAAAAAAATAAAATAATTTATATCTCGCAAGCTATAACTGGAATATGATTTCAATGTCAAATGCTAGTATTAATTACGTAGTAAATTCATTGGTAGACGCCAAAGGGCCAGAGAGATACCATTTCAAAATATTTTCTATCCCACAGATCACCTGGAGGTTCCTAGAACTTATGTCCTCAACCCCCCTCCTCCGAGCAAAATTCTGGATAGGCCGCGGAAGGTAGATCGTCAAATTGTAACTGTCAATGAAACAAGAGATCACGTAGAAGATAACGACAAAAATATTTTATGTAAAATTAGTACAAACAATTGATTAAGGGAACTTCATATACTTCAGTGGACTCTAAAATATTTTTGAACATAAAAGGAAAATTCTCCGGTAGAGCACCCTACTTCACTTTTATTTTTAAGCGCTGCCTTGAAAGAAAGCAGCTGCTTTTCAATACTAAATAAAATAGTAAATATATTGAAAACAAATTGGAAATGAGTTGGTTCTGAATTGAACATCACCAATGAAAGTTTTTTTCACGCGACGTCGAAATTTTACTACTTTGGGTCTTCAAATCCACGACTCGGACAATACCATCGTGCCCTGGATGAAGCTGAGTAATACGAGCAAGTTTCCAGCGGGATATAAATGTATTAATGTCACCCTGTACTAGGACTAGGGATCCTTCTTTTAACAGATCTTAGTATCCCTGTTTTCATTTAGAATGGACTTGAAAATGGCATAAATATTCCTTCTGTTATCTTTTCCAAAAATGTTGTATCGTAAATTGAAGTTTCTTGAATCGATCTAGGTGGTCACCGGGTACTTCTTGTGACAATTGAAACTCCTTCCGATTAGGAAACGTCCGGGGGTTCACGGCATCACTTCGGGGTCCGCGGTTAAAGGAGCGGGTGGACGGGAGTGAAGGACCCCTTTTATTTGAATAATCAGAGCTAAACAATCTTCATACGTGCAATAATTTTTCCCAATCAGTAGTAAGTTCAGTAGCAAAATCTAAGTGTGAAGCTTTTGGATTCAACTTTCCAAAATAGTGATTAAACGTTTATTTTAACCCCTGAAGCATCACCCATCAGATATTGTAAACCTTTAGGCTGGGCTTTGGTGAAAATTACACATTTTTCAGTAATTCTTTACGAGCATTTCTAGTGGAAATATTTTTCTCTGTCTATAATAGTTGCTGCGTTCCACAATGAAGAGACTGTCTGTGGAGATGAGTTTAAATAGTATCAGTCAAAAGATGAGATTTAGGTAAATTGATAGAAAATTTTTTTCAAAGGGTTGTTTTGCCCGATCTAATCTCCCTTTTAGCAATGGTCTGTCATTTTGTTAATCAATAATATCATTTGCATAGAACACCATCTGAATTTCTTATATACAGAATAATTCCGCAAGTTCTTCTGGAATGAGTGGGTTGATAGTGTTTGACATACGTTCAAGTTTTCTAAACCAAATTTTGAATACAGTGACTGTGAGTAATTTAAAAAAAAAATTGAAATTCGTTCAAGTAGTCGTGTCACTAATTCATTTTGGATTACATTCGCAGAATTATTACTTACTGTTTTGGCATTCGGAATGTCTACCGTATTACCGTACTCACCCCTTAAATTCAAAGTACTGTTATTTTTTAAGACCCAATGTTGTCCATGCCACCATGAAGTATGGTTTTTAGAGTCTTTAATCAGCATCCGGCTCGAAGGACCAGAATATGTAGGGGTACACTTTGATTGATTGAAAGAAACTTATATACTCAGTGGACTGTAACACCCTACTTCGCTGATCTTTTGTGGTAAATTGATTTTTAAGCGCTGTTGCCGCTTTTACAAACAATGTTTGTTATATACGCACAATCTGAATAGAAAAATAAAACGTTAAAGGTCAAGGAAGGTTTAGAAAAACAAGTCAAGATAATGATATACTTTTCTGATGGTAATCATCCTATAGCCGACGAAGGAAGTACAGTCAGAGTAAAAATACTTGATTTCCGTTAAATTTTAGCCGTAGATCTGATCATGGACTCCACAAACTGGAAACTAAAATTGGAATTTTGAAATATGCAAATATGCTGTTTGGTAAGTAGACAGAGTTAGTGTTTTATTAAAATATATTTCTCAAAACTATTTACCTGATACAAAAGGGATAAATTACAATTTATTCACCGATCATAAAAGTGGAATATTAAAAATCAAATTGACCGAATCTGTCCGGATATAGAGCTGGCGAGAAAGATTCATTGAATTTTTTTTAGAGTAATACGGATATATTTCTGTAGGATATGGTTAATTTCAGAAATGGCCCCGATATAGGAAAATTTTTCCTCTTCTGGGCTTGGTTTGTGGTGGTTTTTAGGGGAGGTTCTCTTTAGTGTGGTGTTTGAAGTTATATGTTGATCAAGAAAAGGCCCATTACGTTTCCTAAAGCCCCCTAGTCAGGGCTTTAGGAAATGTAATTCTAAATCTAAATGTGCAACTAATAGATGTAATGATTCGAAATGTCACTAATAAGTCATTATTTACGTGGAATTTTACAATTCTGTTGGATGCCAACTTCAAACTTTTTTTATTGTTTTCACTTCAGTCTCAGAAATTATATTAAATGATGAACTACAATTAATTGAGATGTTTCATAGACTTGACCGTATGTATGGTGGTTAGTCTGCAGATTACGTAAGTTTCTGCAGATTATCTAGTTGATGTAGGAGTCGATTCAATTTTTTCCATTTTAAGTGACTCAGCCAGATAATTTGCAGATTACCCAACTGGTTGACGCAAATTAATGAATTTACACACAAAAATATAAGAAAATGGATATCCTTGACAAAGCTTAGTTTGATCCCTAATTTCCTCCAAAGTTATAACACTAAATATCTTAGACAATATTAATTATACAGAAAAAAGTTCCAAACAGAAAATTAAGCTTATGAAAAGCTCTACAAAAAATATTATACAAATTTTTTACGTAAATTCATTTTTTTCGCTGTTATAAAGCAAAATATCTCGTTAGGAGTCGAATTGACTAACCTAACCTAATCTCCCACGAGTATGAAATCGAGCGGTAGCGAAATGAATAATCAGTTTGAAATATTTTGGGTCCTAAAAGCCAGAAAAATAGGTTTACGTAAAAAATGTATCCAACCTCTTTTATAGAGCTTTCCATGACCTTCATTCTTTGTTTGAGACTTTTTTCTTTAAAATCAATATTGTCAGAGGTATTTAATGAAATTACTACTTTGAAGGGAGCTAGGGGGTGAACGAAGCTTTGTCGTTAAAAATTCCTATAGGGTTCATCTTCACTAGTCAAGATTAATCAGTGGCAAAAATTTCAGCAAAATTTTATGGTTTATCTTTTTAAATATAAGATAGTTAATTTTATGTTAGAAATTCAAAATCTAATAAGAACAGCGCCGAATTTTTTAATCACTTTTCCCATAATTGATTAGATTTATAAATTTTAAATACGAAATATTTGAAAAGTAGTTAACTTTCCAGAAAAACTGGAGTTCTGATCAACATCTCTCTCTTATTTCATACCATTGATCTGATAAGTTTTAAATTTCTTCAAGCGATCACAAAAATAATTTTTCTTTTTCAGTTCCTTGTTTATCTCGCGTTTCTAAAATCGCAGCGAGCTTAATCGGGTAAATATGGCGGATGAAGCACTAAATTTAGACCAGTTCGACTGATGTTTCTGCAACAAAATAGAAGAAATTGATAGGTACATGTTGTGATGAAACAAAAATCATCTCTGCAACAAATCCTGTCATTTTATCGGTATGGAAACGTCAGAAAAATAGCATAAGATATACCAGTTCCTTTTACCTAATATTCGATATAAATTTCACCTTTAGATCCCAATAGAATCATCTTATGCATAAAAAAAAATAACGTTTCCCACTTGTGGTTCATGATATTGACTACAATTTGTTTATGGAGTATTAAGCTTTGCCCAAGTTTCACTACTCGACTCGATTCGAAGATGTTCAAACTTTAATTAGATTTTCTGCAACATTAAGTAATTGCAAACAGCTTTTTTATATAATCTTTCACACACTATATTTAGTTTTCGCGCCGTAGCGTAAAGTCTACTTCTGAAAACTCACTCTTCCGTCAAATCTTTGTTGTCGGAATCGTATGTTCTGTAATATGAAAAGTAGAGGTGATGAGAAAGAACAACAAAACAAACTTGAAAAGCATAATACATTTCATCACTCCAACACACCGTACACATGCAAGAAATATTCATCAGTACGTGTACTTAAGAAGCCTTTTAAATAAACTAGTGCTTTTGCTGTTCTCATATATCTCCAAAGACGTATCAAGTCATCAGAATGTAACACATATTATTTGAAGTTGCATTTCACAGTTAAACTAGACTAATTGTCTATTTCTCTACGCTATTTCCGTTCCTTTTGTCGAATTAACTCAAGTGAGGACTCGTAGAAATGTATCGCCTGTTTTGAATGAGTACATTATGAAAATATAACAAAGATTGAGCGAATATTTCTTCTTATGTACCATATTCGTGCTTTATATTCCTTTATGTAGAAAGTAGAAATTTGATAAACTGGCTGTATATGATCAATAAGAAGTTTGATGAACAAAAGCTAATAAAACCTAAAGAACAAACATAAAAATAACTAAATGAAGATGAAACAAATAAAATAAAATTTCAATATACAGAAAAAATCCACAAAATTGTAGATAATAGTACCAGGTAATAATTAGTATATAAGTCCATAGCACAATTAAACCAGTATGCCTCATGCCCGGAATTAAATATTATTATTAGAATAGATAGAAGTTGTTTACAGATTAGAAGGCACTTTCCAGTAAATACGCTTTCAAATTATTGCAGAACGCAGGAAAATATTATATATATTTGATTCTAACTGTCAAGTGATTGTGCATTTTCTTTGCATTGTAAAGTATTGAGCCGTTAACTAATTCTGAACGTGGTGTAGGTAGGTAAAGGTTCCGTGTTCCCAAGTGGATAATCAGTCGTGCAACGATCTTTCTGAAATTGGAAAAACGTGGTTACGAATCAGGCAAACGGATTCAAAGATGAAAAGTCAGAATTTTAAATCTTCTAAAGATGTCCCTGCAGTGAGCTCTACTTTTCAGTCAGAGTAAATATCTAGCAGCTCTCTTTTGTAAGTTGAAGATTCGCCATATTTAGTCGCACCACACGTACCCCAAAAAGGAAGGGCATATGTTAATTAAGAGGTGGATAAATTCAGTTCTTTGGAACCTGATCTCAGCGCAAAATAGTAGGAACTTAATTTTCTAGATAAGGCGATAATATGTAACTCCAATTTCAAGGAATTGTCCACAACAAGCCCTAAGAATTTTACAGATTCAACAACGTCAGTGATGGTTCTATTTATGAAAAAAGACAGCAATGTATGTTTATATGAAAAAACTTTAGTTTTAGAAATGTTGATACAGAGAATATTAGAATCACACCATGATTTAACACGTTGACTACCAAAGCAATTTTCACAATTTTATTTAATGGTATTGTATCATTAAAAATTTTAATTTAAATACGAAGTTGTTACCAAAAGCGTATAGAAAATGTAGAATATTAAATGAAAAATTATTTCTTAGGGAGTTTAATTACAAGTTATTTCATAGTTGGCAGTCAACGTGTTAACGGTGATTAGGTCACTAGATATGGACCTATGAAGTGCCATGAGATCAGGGTTTCTCCAAGAGAAACTAGTATCGTCTGCAAATAGATATATTTTATCACTGATGTCCAGATAGGCGTTGTCGTTTATAAACAGAATAAATAAAATAGGGCCTAGTACTGAGCCTTGGAGCACTCCACATTCTATTGAAGACAAGAAGACATCGTTGTATCAACCCTCACAAGCTGACGTGATTATTTATGTGATTTTGGAATTCTAGTTTATGTTAAAAATTCTATAACTTTTCGTTAATCTCTAGAGAACAATAACTCCACTTAATGTAAGACGCACGATAAACTTTTGGCTATATTCACGAAGTAATTATGAAGGTTATCAGGTGAAGTAGAGATGAAGAAGCCTAATTTTTTAGATCAATCACAATGAACCATGTTTCTGTATAAGTTATTCTGTTTAATTTCACGTGATTTATGAAGAAGACATTTTCTGAAACATCACCAGGGATTTTGTCGAAAATTTTGTTAAAACTTCTTCATGATCGGAGAGATCTGAATTAAAGACAGTACAGTAGGTAGATTCTGAATCGTACATAGTCTATAGTACTAGAACTGGTCTTAGTAGTTCTGTTTGGTGCCGTTATAAGCATGACCATACCAAAAGAATCAAAAATTTACCGAAGACTTCCTTGACCAGCACACAGAATTAGTTTGCTTTTTAGTAGTAAGGACTCCAGTAAGGTCAGTAGTTTGTGATAGAAAGTATGCACGAGAGAGTCAGAGATTTGATTTAGTTAATTCGATCAAAATCAAGTCCAAACTAAGACTTTTTATTTACAAGTGATTATTAGAACAATTTCCAAACTAGAGAAAATTGAAGTGCCTTTATTCTATTCAAGAAAACGTATAGAAATTTTGAAGTAAACGGTTTATAAAACTCAGGTAACTCTTGCCCAATCAATTTAAAAAAAATTAAAGGAAGTGTTAGCTAAAAACGAAACTTTTACTGCTTTGTCTATTGCAGTGAAAGTATTGAGTGGAGAATTTCCAGCAGAAATAAATATTGAACCTGTCAGAATTAAAATATACCCTCATTACAACGGTCGATATTTTTTCTGTGCACAAAAGACAATCTTTGATTCAGACTCTCGCGAAGCGCCTCCAAGTTGTTCTGGACACAAGTCTTGGCTAGCGAATGCGACAGGAGTGATAGTCATCCACACTCTCGATTTATTCTATATTTATGTCATCATGTACTTTGAATCGTATCCGGAAAACTGACACGATGAGCGCAATGAGGCCTGGAGAGTGAAGGTAAGAGCGCAGAATTTAGTAAAATATATAGTTGTAAGTGTTAATAACATCGTATGCAATAGGACCTAATAACAACAAGGGATTCTTTGTAGATAAATGGAAAATAGAAACGAGGTGAGTTACTGACTTTTTTTACGGTCATTTTAAATATTATATGATCCAAATATTCTTGAATTTTTCATGAATGAATGAGCTTATACAAATTTCCGAGCTTTTATCGGTCTTTTATAACTAGCTGTACACAAAATAGGGTCTGGGCTGCTCAAAAATCCTGTGTATGACATAAAGATTACAGCCGTATCATGAGATTTTTATTTGCCAAAAAAATTTTATTTCAATTTCAAGAATCTCTTTCCGACAAATTTCACATATAAAAATAGTTTTTTTCCATATAACAAGGAGGTCCAAGTTGTCTATTCTTAACAGTTTAATTTAGTTGCAACTTACAAAGGGCGGTGTCTGAATTCTAGTGTGATTATGAAGAATTTTAAAGTGTTGAGTAAATGCTGAAAGATCGGATCTTTAACACTAAAAAAACCTCAATATCTCATTATTAAAAATCATTGATAGACAAACATTTATGTAAAAGTGTTGTTGACAAAATGGAATTAGTAGTACGCTTAATGTTCGAAAATATACGATAGACTGAATTCTAAGAATATTAAGTTCCATCCCGGTTCTGAAAAAAATAACTGTATTCTATGTATTCCCTTAAAAAAAGAGAGAAATTCAAAGAATATGAAATTGAAGAAAATCATGGATTGATGGTGGTTAGATCTCGACCATATTAACGCGAACTAAATCCGATTGACTGGCCTGGGCACAGGGAGAACTTTCAAGGAAAAATAATTCTTTCAAAATTCAAAATAAATGATGTTAAATAGTTGTTTTTGGAGGCTATAAATAATATGAAGCCTTAAAACTGGAAAAAGGCGATTATCATACGATTGAATAAAAAAAGAAAATGTGGGATTTGGACAATATCACAATATTCACATTGTGAATATTGGTTGCATCAGTTCATCATCTGATTTCAATTTGTAATAAGTAGCTGGCGAATTTTATATTGAAATTATTCTTTAGGTACCTGAGGTTGTTTAAAAATCAAAGTTTAAGCCCTTATACCTATATAACTAATATTTTTATGTTTCTAAATGTTCTTGATTTCAGGTTTTTTTTTATTCAAAATTAGTTTTTCTAATGATTTTTGAGAGACAGATTAAAATTGACGTTTCGATTTCTCATAGTCTTTATAAAAAGGTCTAAGAAATAATAAATTGAAGAAATTTATACCTAGAATGACATAATTTTCTCTATAGCTTGTGGCAAAATGAAATATCGTATGTTTGGAAGGTATGAGCAAGTTAATTAGGTGAAAATATGAGTCTACACCCAATATATCCATACAAATGTTATTCCATACGAAAAAACTCGAAGTATAACCTAGAAAAAATATTTCAACAGTGTGCTACAGTAAAGCTCTTATAAAAATAGACCCTAACCGTCGTGGTTGAGTGAAATTATGCTCTGTCTTCTAAACAAGATAATTCGATACTACAACACCACCTGTTAAAAGGCAATCGTTAATTACAGTAATCTGCCTAGCATATCTTCTCTGAATAAAGACGTTCAGAGCCTTTATTAATAGTCCATACAATCTGTGGTCACTAGTAGAAGACGTCATGCCCAATATGGCATATTTTATGACTCAATTCTTCACTGTGTGATAACTGAAACAAAAATACAGCTAGAAATTCGTAATTATCGGTTAACCTTGTGCAAGGATTGATCTTATTGCTTTGTCTGTAAAGTAATGTATTATCCGTGATTAAATTTATGCAAATTGTAGGGTGATGCAACCCTAGTTGGTCTTTGTGATTTGCATTTTAATGTGAGTATTCTGAAGAGTATTGTTCTGCTTTCTGCATTCCAAATATTCAATATTGACCGACTTCAGCCTTTGTTGTTCATCAACTCGGATTTAATTGGCCATTTTTGTTCTGGAAATTCCAAATAACCTTAATAAAACCCAAGGTTATACCCACAACGGTTATTGAGTAGATTAAAATCACCTGTAGATCAATGTATTTAAAGATAATTTGGAAAATTACTTAGTAAATCTAGGAAAAACTTTAAAAAAAGGTTATCAATCTTTATGATATTCAATATATTTTGTTTTATCCATGTTTCAATATTATTTTATGTAATAAATAGATATTTGCTTGCATTATCCAGTCTTGATCATTTACCATACTTCTCCAAAGCTTTGTCCAGCTAAAACGTGTAGGTATAACCACTTCGACCAAGCAGTTATGCCGAGAGTCTCATGAATTCGAAATGTTCGAACACCTGACGTTATCCCAGGAACTACAAACTTTTAGCTCTAAATATGATAACGATTTATTATTGGTATTAGAGGCGATACATCGTTCAAATATTGTGACAGCTTTTCGAAAGTTACGTACAGAAAAGAAGTTTTTTTTTCGTAGTAATTGAGAGGATTGATGATTCATTAAATTTAACGAGAAATGATGTGGAAATAAGATCACGGAGCTGTATTTTTCTATTTAAATCTTAGTTGTTTTTTTTTCTATTGCTACTATTTTACACTGTGTTTTTTCCATTACTCAGGTTTCATTTCCATATATTAATGTTTATATTGTATACTTTGATTTTATTTCTTCGCCTATTTTTCCCCGAAAATTGTCTTAGAACATAGTATATTCGAATGGCTTCTCTTACTCTGTTCGCTATCTCTATATCTATTCATCCGCATTCTGTGAAACCGACTCCAAAGTATTCAAATCTTCCATATTATGTTCTCTTTTTTAATTTACGAGGACGGCCCCAGAAGTTCCAACAAAACATTTTTATAATAAAATTTGTCAAGCTCTTCAAAATATCGTTTTACTGACGACATCACCTCTTCATTGTTTCATTGTTGTTTCAAGTATGGGAACAGAAAATAATCCGAGGGGGTAAATCTGTCGAATAGGGTGCATCAGGTGGCAATTCAATCCCCAATTCATTAATTTTGGCCATTGCAATAACAGATATGTGAGTTGGTGCATTGTCTTGATAAAACAACACTTTTTCATAATCAAATGCGGCCGTCTTTACTTGATTTCTTCGCTCAAACATTGCAATAGGTTCCCATAATACTCTCTGTTGGAATTTTTCATTTTTCAAGATAGTCAATGGAAGTTGTTCCAAGCGCATCTCAAAAAACCGACGCCATGACCTTGTCTGCAGATAGAACGGTCTGTGTTTTCTTTGCAGAAGGTTATCCCTTTCTTTTGGTGTTTATTTCTTTTATATAGTGCCAAAAACTCGATAGAAATGCCTACTATGTCTGCTAGCTCCAGCACTTTCAGTCGACGATCATCCAGTACCACTTTTGGATTTTCTTCAACGTTTCTGGAGTCGTCACCTCATTTGGTCGACCACTGCGATTGGTTAGACTAACGCCTTTAAAATAAAAGTATTGTTTCACAAACAGATACTAAACAACGTGGCATCTTCAAACTTGAAACATATGCTGTACAGATTGTCTACTTTCTAATACAGCGGTATTTTTTAAGCAACTACCGCCATCTCTAGACCAGGTACTTCTAGGACTATCCTCGTACTTCCATTCTATTGTATTTATCCATACTTTTCTTCTATTTTTGAAAAATTTATCTGCTCCTATTACTATATCCAGTACCAAATCATCTACGTATACTACTCCGTATATTTTCAACGGTTCTAGATTTCTGTACCCAATTATTGCCTCCAGTTTGTAGTTTTTCTGTTTTATTGTTTTTATCATCCTATCCATGAAAAGTATAAATAATTGAGGACTAAGGTTATCTCCTTTTTTCACCCCCATTTCATCCTAAACTCCTTCGATCTCCTTCCGTCTATTAGGACATTCCCCCTTACGTCTTCGTATATTTCTTTTGCTATTCGTGTTATTTTCCCAAAGATTCCTATTTTCCTCTTAGTATCCTATACCATTTATCTATCAATATTGAGTCGAATGCAGTATTCAAATCTATCAAGCTCCTCGCTATTTATATTTGAATTATGTAAACGTTATTATTGTGGGACTGTGGTATTTCAATCACTCAAGTGTATTCTTTCCAATATATGTATTCTAAGCTTTCGGATAACTACATATTCATCGACAGAGACAAGAAATACATTTATTCTCATGATTTCAAAATCATTAAGTTCAGAAAACAATCTTCAAAATGATAACAATTTGGTCGAAATTCAATCATCAAACCTACAAAAATCTGTACTTATTACAGACTACTTAAATGCCCTAAGATCCTTAAAAAATATCTATACCAACAACCCTCTTGAACTACAAATCAAAAAACAATTGTATTTTATACAAAACAACAACTTAGATGTCAGATATTTGTTGGTGCCCCCTCATCAAGGAAATGAAGATGCTGACAATCACGCAAAATACGGTTTGCAGTGATGTATAATGTATACTTTGGTATAAAGTAACGTGGAAACATATATCAAAAGAAAATTAACCTTCAGTGGCATCTGAGTGGCAAAGATCATTTTAAAAACTAAAATAAACAAAGGAAAGTGTTGATCAATGGCCGCGAATATGCAGTACTCGCCCAAAACAAGTAATAGTAACCAGACTAAGAATAGGTCAGACTAAAATTACTTACGAATATTTACTATGTAGATGTAACAACCATATGTGCGCAAATTGTGACTGAGAACTTATTGTAAGACATATAATTTTAGAATGTACATTGTACGCATCGCAAGGATAAGTAATTTTCCAAATGACATCAAACCCTTACTAGGAAAGAATTGCGATGTGGATAATACCTATAAGTATCTGTTAAATACGTATTTAATTAACAAATTTTTATTGTATTTTGGTGTTTGATGGCCACAGTCCCACAATAATAATATTTATAAATTATTTTGCATCTAAATTCTCATTCAACCATGTTAGTTGGACTCTCGAGTATTTCTTCTTTCTTATTTTGCACAAGTAACCAGCTATTCAATAAATTCTGTCGTTCAATAAGGAATAGATGGAGATGGAGCTATCAGGTATATAGTTACAGTGATATAGTACAAAATTAATCATATTATTATCTGAATATCGTTAGTAATTATTTGTGGATGAAGTGTAAGTCGTTAAGGTAGCCAAGAAGACATCCATAGTAATCTAGTTTTTTTCTCCATATTTCTTGAAAGGATAAGCTTTTTATTCACGTCATTGTTGAAAATAATATGCCACCGACAATGTATTGCAATTCTCTATGTGCACCAAGCTCGCTAGCTATTTATTTTCACCGGCAGTATCATAAATCAATCCGCTCCAACCACTCATATGTCACATTTTGTGATACACTGACATTTTTTATGACCCCAACGATATATCCCGGATTTTATTATTCACAATATGCAACCAGAATAGTGTAAAGCGGCAAGAGGTGAGTTACTAATTTAGTCAGCGTTCGTGTTTGAAAAATAAAGGTTTAATAGCTTCTATTTGAAGCTTCATATTATGGAAATTTGTGGAAAACTCTCAAGGCAGTCGACAGCCCTCGCCGACGGACGCAAGAAAAATGTTCCGAATTTTCTTATTTATGATTTTTCGACTGGGTGTTGAGTTGCAAAGGGAAAATATGATCGATGAAACGTCTGGTAATACTACCTAAAGAAATTGGAAAACAATGGTGCTGCTTCTATTCACGTGCCATGTTACATGAACAATTACAGTAAACTACCAGATGTACCGGTTTCTGATTAACAGAACTCTAGAGGGCGCAGTTCAAAATACTAAATGTATAGTTACAAGTATAGTATATTGAATACTAAATATTTTAACGACGTATACATGGTTAGTTCTAGTACAATTTTCTTCACAAGGATGGAAATAGTTTCAAAATGTTGAAGATGGCCAAGTTTAAAACAGCGGTCGCAGCAAGGAAAATACATAAACTTGAAGAGACATAATTAATGAGAATGAATGAGATTTGAAGCTTGAAGATCGTTCGCGCTCAGGTTATTTACCTGTTTGAGATATAAAGGCTACAAGAGGAACAATAGAAGCCAATCTAGTAACAGCACTCACCGATTATCCAACTCCTTTTGGACCTTCTTGAAATACAATACATCGATTTGAAATCGTTGAATAGTGCCACACGAATTAATCGGAATTCAAGCGAAACGTCGTGTAAACAACTTATATTGCTTTGCCGAAATATGATCGTTTTATTGGGCGAATTGTTACTTGATGAAAAATAGATTTATCTTTACTAACTGAACATGGAAAATTAGCGGTTTGACTTAGGGCACTTACCAAAATCCGTTTCAATGAGAGGTCGATTCGAGCTATGTGTGTTAGGAACATGCGATCTTTATCTTAGCTAAGGACTTTGTCGGATATTGTCTTCTTCAAAAATTACGTAGAACTATACAGAGGAGTTTATCATAAAATAATAAAAGCTGCTAAAGATATTTATTATAATAGGAGACTCGCCAATTGTAGTAATGTTTCTAAAGAAACATGGTCCATTGTGAATGATCTAAGAAATGAGGTTTCTTCATCGAGCATAATCTCTACTTCATGTGATAATCTCAATAATTACTTTGTGAATGTAGCTTGAATATCTCTCTGATGCTATTCGTAAGCACGCTTCTCCAATTCCAGAAAGTTCGTTGCATCTTTACCTACCTACTCCACGTTCAGAATTTATTTATTAAGGGCTCAATAGTTTACAATGCAATCACTTGCCAATTGAAATCAAATCGATATCATCTTTTGCCGCATCCCACAATAATTTGATTGCATTTTACTATGGAAAGACTTCTATTCTAATAATAAAATTTAATTCTGGGCATACTGCATACTGATCTAAGTTTTGCTATGAACCTATATATGTCTTATGTACTAATTATTACCTATTACTATAAATTTGTTACTCATTGTGGTGCTCTTCTGTATATTGAAATTTTATTTCATTTGATTTATCTTTATTCAGTTATCTTTATGTTTGTTTTCCGGTTTTTACAAGCGTATGTCCACAAATTGTAACAATTTTTAAACAAAAAAGCATTTCTCTCTCTCTTTCTCCGTCAATACTAAGCTACATACTTTACCAAGACCTCAAAGAGTTTGCTGAACGTTGGATTAAAATCGAATGAACATTGTAAAACGTTACTATTTATAAGGCACCCTGTAAATAGTTATAATACCGATATATTTTGATAATACACAGTACTATTCACATAATATTAGACTCAAAATATGGTATTTTTATGTTTTCTAATCCACTTTTCGCTTCTTAAGGTATGTAAAATTTGGACTAGTCGTTTCTACTTGCCTTTTTGCACTTAAGAACACAATTAGTGAAGCAGGATTTGATGATAATTTAACCACATCGAACGCTGTGATCGATTCAGATGTCCCCAATATAAACTCCTGCTCATCTCAGTTATATACTACAGGGTGGCGCAATAGAACGTGCATAATGCATCATCCTTTTTCGCGAGATCAACGGTGCGTGGGCACGGGGGGCCTAACGTGGTTGGATAGTTGCACTCGTGGAGTTTTAGTAACCATGAGACACTTTAACGGAAAGTGTCACGCTTTTTGTGTTCGCACGTTTTACGAGAACGTCTTGACAAAGCGACTGTATTGTTCAGAATATGGATTGAGACACATTATGGCTTTGAAGAGACCGGTTCCACGTTGAAACCACCAGCAAAAGGTCGTCCAAGAACGTCTAGGACCACAGACAATTTTGATAGCGTGAAGGAGTCACTATGAGTAAATCCGTATGTGTCCACTCGGAAACGATCGGCGGCTTTAAGCTGGTCGCGACGAAGTTTACAGCGAATTTTAAAGTTGGCTTTTAAACTGCATCCTTATAAGCTCCAGTTAAAACAGGATAAAAAGATACCGACTTCGCAGCATTTTCATTTAAATGGGTTCGTAAAACGACAAAATTGTCGATATTGGATTGAAAAAAATCTAAAAATGAAACCACTCGCATAGTCCGAAAGTAACGGTATGGGCAGCAATCTCAATCATCGGAATTATTGGCTCTTTCTTCTTTGAAGGACGAAACATCACCGTTAACACCGACCACTATGTTGACTCCAGAACTTGCGAGATCAAAAATAACGAATACAAGAATTTGGTTCCAACAAGACGAAGCGACCTGTAACACGTCAAATGAGGTGATATCCCTTGGCCCCACGTAGCCCTGACTTGACGCCTCTTGATTTTTTTTGTAGGGACACCTTAAACATAAAGTCTACATAAACAATCAGATTTATTGACAAGAGTTACCACAAATCCGCGTTCGCGTTTAGAGGAGTGCCGCATTTAGATGATATTATTTTTAAAAAATAAACTTCATTCAATTACCTAATCATCATATCTTTTATTTCAACGATACCTTATGTATTAATTTTTTCTATCCTATACTTAATAAATACATGTTTTTTTGCGCCACCCTGTACTTATAAAACATGTTATTATATAATTAAGCTAGTATGCCACAACAGTTGAATATCCGTAATGTTCGCATCAATTGAGTGACCTAGAGCCAGTCCTTTGTCTTTTATATTAAAGAATAAACATCGTATGGAACATTCGAAAATTCAGCGACTGATGATAGCGAAATTAACCAACGGCCGGATACCGTTCTGATAAATTAATGAATTAATGGCCTTCTGGCGGCCATTCCCTATGTCGGGGTTTCGCAACTTTATATTAAGTATATATCTGCGCCAGTATAATTACGTGAATTACGATGATAAGTACCTACTTCGGCTTAGGGCTGGAAATGGGCAGGTCAACGAGTCATTTATGTCTTTTAAATTGATCCTTTTAATGAAGCTATTTACTCTTCAATTAATCAACTAATCCCTTCAGAATAATGATATGTCGTTCATTGATCTTAATGGTTTTTTAATATATTTTATAGTACCACAAATTAGATGATATAATTATTATTAAATAATTGTTTACACATGATACATTACAATTGAAAAATTCATGTTATAGATACGAGAGAGGAGAAGATTGCCAGACTGTTAAAGGGATATTCACTAACCTTTGTTTGGAGTTTACTCCTTAAGAATCGATTTGCATATATAAGGGGCCCGGTATGAGAAAAATGTGAGGAGTAAAATCTATCGATGAATGACCTCGTTGCGTTTTTGGTGCGCACCCTATGATGCGCAACTTTCTAATTTGGTTGTCTGATAATAATAATAAAACAACATTCCTAATGATATATTTATGCACATCTGAAATTGACTATTGTAAAAAGTTTAATGTAAAATATTTCGTCGATTAGTTATAATAAATGTATATGAAATGAATAAATTGAATAAATATATATTTATATATGTATATTATTTTCATTAATTAACAAATTTACCCTTTTATACAGTATCAATCTTTTTTAAGTTAAATAAACTCTTTTTGCGTCTGGTTAGACTATCGAACTTAAGGAGTAAACTCCAGTCGTGCGTCGGAGCTGACACACACAATTTTTTTTACTTTTTTCTATTTATCTAGCGATACATCTCCTGCTCCCGTTGAAGTTCGACTCTCCAATTCTTTCTTTGACTCCTCTCGCTGTTGATTAAAGTTAATGTGATCATTAGTATGAAACTTTCCAACACGAGGAGGTCTCAGAAATACTTGGCCTGAACTAGTGATGGCGGTAGTTGCTTGGAAAATACCGCTGAATTAGAAAGTACACAATCTATACAGCAAATGTTTTAAGTTTGAAGACGCCACATTGTTTAGTATTTATTTGGTAGCCATCAATAGTTAACGTTTTCATTTAATTTATAAACATGGAATAAATTGGTTAAGGCTATGTGATGCAATACTTTGTTTGAAAGGCGTTAGCCCAACTAATATAAAAGCTGAACTAGATTCTTCTTTGGGTGAGACTTTTCCTTCGTTATCAATCAAAACGAGACCGTTCGACCTTCGAAGACCATCTCAGTGGTCGACCAAATGAAGTGAAGACTTCAGAAACGTTGAAGAAAATCCAAAAGTGGTACTGGATGATCGACCTGAAAGATATTAGAATCTAGAGATCCTCTTTAGCCGTTAAATTTACAAGGTTCCTTATTATGGTTATAGGCAGTTACTCACGTTCAGTATCGATATTTTAGGATTAAAAGCGATATTAGTACTGAGTGGAACCGCTCAGCTAAAAGACGTAAAAAATTGGAAATATCCAGAAGACTATTAACCAGAGTATTATGTGGAAAATCTGGAAGAGCTTAACAAAATAATTAAATCAGTTTTCAAAGAATTGTAAAAAATACACATAAAGTGTTATTTGACAAATAAAATATTTTCTCGTCTTTGGTAGTTCAGTATCTCCATTCCTATTTAGCTACGGTCCAATAAATTGGATCTCAGAACGTCGTATTTTCAAAACCTTTGATGTGAGCAAAAGTCTGATTTATATTCTTATTCTTATTAAAACTTGAACAACTTTGGAACCTCGTATTCTCAAAACCATTAATTTAAACAACATTCTAATTTTTATTCTTATTTAAAGATGTTTCGAAAACATCTCTTCAAAATTTGAGCTCAATCTCTCAATTATTTCATCTCTAGCGATTTTTTCAATGAACACATATATTTTGTTGAAAATTGAACAACTTCGGAACCTCGTATTCTCAAAACCATCAATTTAAACAATATTCTAATTTTTATTCTCTTTTAAAGATCTTTCGAAAACATCTCTTCGAAATTTGAGCTCAATCTTTCAATTATTTCACCTCTAGCGATTTTTTCAATGAACGCATATATTTTGTTGAAAATTGAACAACTTTGGAACCTCGTATTCTCAAAACCATCAATTTAAACAATATTCTAATTTTTATTCTTATTTAAAGATGTTTCGAAAACATCTCTTCAAAATTTGAGCTCAATCTCTCAATTATTTCACCTCTAGCGATTTTTTTAATGAACACATATATTTTGTTGAAAATTGAACAACTTTGGAACCTCGTATTCTCAAAACCATCAATTTAAATAATATTCTAATTTTTATTCTTATTTAAAGATGTTTCGAAAACATCTCTTCAAAATTTGAGCTCAATCTCTCAATTATTTCATCTCTAGCGATTTTTTCAATGAACACATATATTTTGTTGAAAATTGAACAACTTCGGAACCTCGTATTCTCAAAACCATCAATTTAAACAATATTCTAATTTTTATTCTCTTTTAAAGATCTTTCGAAAACATCTCTTCGAAATTTGAGCTCAATCTTTCAATTATTTCACCTCTAGCGATTTTTTCAATGAACGCATATATTTTGTTGAAAATTGAACAACTTTGGAACCTCGTATTCTCAAAACCATCAATTTAAACAATATTCTAATTTTTATTCTTATTTAAAGATCTTTCGAAAACATCTCTTCAAAATTTGAGCTCAATCTCTCAATTATTTCACCTCTAGCGATTTTTTTAATGAACACATATATTTTGTTGAAAATTGAACAACTTTGGAACCTCGTATTCTCAAAACCATCAATTTAAACAACATTCTAATTTTTATTCTTATTTAAAGATGTTTCGAAAACATCTCTTCAAAATTTGAGCTCAATCTCTCAATTATTTCACCTCTAGCGATTTTTTTAATGAACACATATATTTTGTTGAAAATTGAACAACTTTGGAACCTCGTATTCTCAAAACCATCAATTTAAACAATATTCTAATTTTTATTCTTTTTTAAAGATCTTTCGAAAACATCTCTTCGAAATTTGAGCTCAATCTCTCAATTATTTCACCTCTAGCGATTTTTTTAATGAACACATATATTTTGTTGAAAATTGAACAACTTTGGAACCTCGTATTCTCAAAACCATCAATTTAAACAATATTCTAATTTTTATTCTTATTTAAAGATGTTTCGAAAACATCTCTTCAAAATTTGAGCTCAATCTCTCAATTATTTCACCTCTAGCGATTTTTTTAATGAACACATATATTTTGTTGAAAATTGAACAACTTCGGAACCTCGTATTCTCAAAACCATCAATTTAAACAATATTCTAATTTTTATTCTCTTTTAAAGATCTTTCGAAAACATCTCTTCAAAATTTGAGCTCAATCTCTCAATTATTTCACCTCTAGCGATTTTTTTAATGAACACATATATTTTGTTGAAAATTGAACAACTTTGGAACCTCGTATTCTCAAAACCATCAATTTAAACAATATTCTAATTTTTATTCTTATTTAAAGATGTTTCGAAAACATCTCTTCAAAATTTGAGCTCAATCTCTCAATTATTTCACCTCTAGCGATTTTTTTAATGAACACATATATTTTGTTGAAAATTGAACAACTTTGGAACCTCGTATTCTCAAAACCATCAATTTAAACAATATTCTAATTTTTATTCTTTTTTAAAGATCTTTCGAAAACATCTCTTCGAAATTTGAGCTCAATCTCTCAATTATTTCACCTCTAGCGATTTTTTTAATGAACACATATATTTTGTTGAAAATTGAACAACTTCGGAACCTCGTATTCTCAAAACCATCAATTTAAACAATATTCTAATTTTTATTCTCTTTTAAAGATCTTTCGAAAACATCTCTTCGAAATTTGAGCTCAATCTTTCAATTATTTCACCTCTAGCGATTTTTTCAATGAACGCATATATTTTGTTGAAAATTGAACAACTTTGGAACCTCGTATTCTCAAAACCATCAATTTAAACAATATTCTAATTTTTATTCTTATTTAAAGATCTTTCGAAAACATCTCTTCAAAATTTGAGCTCAATCTCTCAATTATTTCACCTCTAGCGATTTTTTTAATGAACACATATATTTTGTTGAAAATTGAACAACTTTGGAACCTCGTATTCTCAAAACCATCAATTTAAACAACATTCTAATTTTTATTCTTATTTAAAGATGTTTCGAAAACATCTCTTCAAAATTTGAGCTCAATCTCTCAATTATTTCACCTCTAGCGATTTTTTTAATGAACACATATATTTTGTTGAAAATTGAACAACTTTGGAACCTCGTATTCTCAAAACCATCAATTTAAACAATATTCTAATTTTTATTCTTTTTTAAAGATCTTTCGAAAACATCTCTTCGAAATTTGAGCTCAATCTCTCAATTATTTCACCTCTAGCGATTTTTTTAATGAACACATATATTTTGTTGAAAATTGAACAACTTTGGAACCTCGTATTCTCAAAACCATCAATTTAAACAATATTCTAATTTTTATTCTTATTTAAAGATGTTTCGAAAACATCTCTTCAAAATTTGAGCTCAATCTCTCAATTATTTCACCTCTAGCGATTTTTTTAATGAACACATATATTTTGTTGAAAATTGAACAACTTCGGAACCTCGTATTCTCAAAACCATCAATTTAAACAATATTCTAATTTTTATTCTCTTTTAAAGATGTTTCGAAAACATCTCTTCAAAATTTGAGCTCAATCTCTCAATTATTTCACCTCTAGCGATTTTTTTAATGAACACATATATTTTGTTGAAAATTGAACAACTTTGGAACCTCGTATTCTCAAAACCATCAATTTAAACAATATTCTAATTTTTATTCTTATTTAAAGATGTTTCGAAAACATCTCTTCAAAATTTGAGCTCAATCTCTCAATTATTTCACCTCTAGCGATTTTTTTAATGAACACATATATTTTGTTGAAAATTGAACAACTTTGGAACCTCGTATTCTCAAAACCATCAATTTAAACAACATTCTAATTTTTATTCTTATTTAAAGATGTTTCGAAAACATCTCTTCAAAATTTGAGCTCAATCTCTCAATTATTTCACCTCTAGCGATTTTTTTAATGAACACATATATTTTGTTGAAAATTGAACAACTTTGGAACCTCGTATTCTCAAAACCATCAATTTAAACAATATTCTAATTTTTATTCTTTTTTAAAGATCTTTCGAAAACATCTCTTCGAAATTTGAGCTCAATCTTTCAATTATTTCACCTCTAGCGATTTTTTCAATGAACGCATATATTTTGTTGAAAATTGAACAACTTTGGAACCTCGTATTCTCAAAACCATCAATTTAAACAACATTCTAATTTTTATTCTTATTTAAAGATGTTTCGAAAAAATCTCTTCAAAATTTGAGCTCAATCTTTCAATTATTTCACCTCTAGCTATTTTTTCAATGAACACATATATTTTGTTGAAAATTGAACAACTTCGGAACCTCGTATTCTCAAAACCATCAATTTAAACAATATTCTAATTTTTATTCTCTTTTAAAGATCTTTCGAAAACATCTCTTCAAAATTTGAGCTCAATCTCTCAATTATTTCACCTCTAGCGATTTTTTTAATGAACACATATATTTTGTTGAAAATTGAACAACTTTGGAACCTCGTATTCTCAAAACCATCAATTTAAACAATATTCTAATTTTTATTCTTTTTTAAAGATCTTTCGAAAACATCTCTTCGAAATTTGAGCTCAATCTTTCAATTATTTCACCTCTAGCGATTTTTTCAATGAACGCATATATTTTGTTGAAAATTGAACAACTTTGGAACCTCGTATTTTCAAAACCTTTTTTTTATTACAAAATTCGCATCAACCGTATACTGGTTATTAGCGATTTAATGAAGATTAAGTATTTTATCTATGAATATTTGGATTTTGGTCCTAAAATTTCACGTATTGTTCCGAGTTGTAGATTTGATGATGATCTTTCTGAGTTCAGAGATGGACATTCTGCGATTATGTGTTTTATAGTCAATTTGCAATTGCAGTTGCTACATTTCGATTCAGGTTTCGCATCAAATAAGTAGCTATGCGTCAGTCGCGTATGGCCTGAAAGTGCTCGAGCTAGCAGACATAGTAGGCGTTTCAGAGAATGCGATACATCGCATATTAGCTGAAAATTTGGACATGAGAAAGCTGTGAGCAAGTTAGGTGCAGCGTTTGCTCATAATGAAACAAAAACAGCGTCGTGAAGATGTTTCCATTGCTTCCAGAAATGCTTCAAGCTTTATATTCAATTTGCGAATGGATTCATTGCTAGTCAAGATTACAAATTTAAGAAAAATAAATTCAAATTTCACTTCAAAATGTTTTGAAAACGCTGAAGAAATTTAGAGAATGTTAGCTGGAGGTATGTGTGTGAAGTAGTGAAAAGATTCTAATTTGTTCTGTTAGTCTTAAGACTCTATTGGGTTAAAAGATATTTCAATAGTTCATTTGAGAGTTTTTCTACTTAATTTCTAATAAGTATCGATCTTTAATTCACTTTTGAAAAATAATTTATATGTAAAAACACTTTCTAATGAAATTAAATCATTTTCCAACTGAAAGTTATGCTCCAGAATGAGATACAATTTAATAACATAACATAACTTAATGTTTTGTAAGCTGCATTTCCAACCATTGGGCTGCCGAAGGTATTTTACTTTAGAAACCTTGTTTGGATATGTCACATAAAACTTAGGGGTAGAAAATAGTGATAATAACAATATAATAATGTAAATTTTTGAGATAATAAGGGTTATAAATCAAATACCAGCAGAAACAAAATTATTATGAAAAACAAAGAGATAGACAGAAATATAAATGACAGAAGAAACAAAGGAAATATAATATAAGGACTTGAAATGCCCAAACTTCTTTAAAAATAAGTAAGATGCAAGAAATAGTAAAATAAATGAGAACCACAACCATTGAACTATCGAGGGTATTTTACATAAGCCTTATTTGGATAAGGTATCACATAAATCATTTACTTCACCATAAATCGTGTTAAATTTTGTAAAATTAAGTTAATTTAATCAAAAATGCTTCGAACTTTAGCTTCATTTCGGGAATGGATTCAAGATTGAGAATTTGATGAAAATAAATTCAAATTTCACTTTGTTAAAAAAATGTTTTGAAGACGCAAAAGAAATTCAGGGAATATTAGCCGAAGGTGGCTATTTGAAAGCTCAGAAGTGAAAATATTTCAATTTGGTCTGTTAGTCTTAGGACTTTGTTGGGTTGAAAGATATTTCAGTTCAGTTGGGAGTTTTTCTGCTTAATTTCGATCGTTAATCCACTTTTGAAAAATAATTTATATGTAAATACACTTTTTTCATGAAATTAAATCATTTTCAAACCGAAAGTTATGCTCAACTTTTACATATTTTTAAAAATGGAAGCAATTCAATACTTCCCGAAAGAAAGACAATTTAATAACATCCCATCAGATATATGTCCGAAATAGTATATTGCTATCGTTCTAGAAATAACGCAACTCTTTTTTTTTTCGAGTTCCGGACTGAAACAAATCCCTGGCTGTTTCTCTGACCTTAATTAATTGCTTTATCAGATGCCATTAAGATCCCATTACCTAGTAGAAGCCTCTCGCGTCTTTTTGTGGAGCCTATAAAACTAGGCCAGTGCCGGAAACCCATTACAACGGGATGTGGAAATAATTAAATAAAAATTCATGGAATAAATTATCGCCGATGTCGATGTCCAGTTATTATAAGAAATCGTTCGGAAATAAAGGATGGAAATAATGATTTAAACAAGAAAATATATTGAAAAACAGATAAAATCATCTGGAAAAATTATGTTTGGGAATGCCTCGCCCAATAATGCAAGCTTCGCATTCAAAACTTTCTATACATGATAACTCTTCATATCTGTTTTCCAGAAACAAAATAACAATCCTCATAAATATACTACCCTTTAAATTGATATCGCTGTTGAATTGTTTAATTTAGAACATTACCCACTCGTAAAATTGCTTTGGAGATTCATTTGGCCCTTAATGCAAATCACTACTTCCTTCTTATAAGAATTAACTAATTCCTCCATGAAGAATATATGGACTCAAAAAGTTGAATGATGAACAAACAATATAGAAACAATCACCAGATCTATAAAATCGCATTTAATAAGATGGTTAGGACATATAAAACGAAGGAAAAATTATAGTGAAGTTAAAAGAATAATAACACAATGGAAACTCTTAGGAAAGCAGCCCAGAGGAAGACCAAAAAGTCAATGGAAAAGTCAAGTAACAAGTGATCTGAACAAAATGAGAGAAACATGCAATGAACTTTAGCTTAAAAAAAGAAAATGGTTAGAAAGTGGATTGACTCAACACATTAAACGAGTCAAAGAGCTTTTGATTGATTGGTTACTATTCCTATTAGAAGGTACAACCAATTATAAATATGTATTTTTCTCCTAGTTACTTACCCCCACTTTTTTTAGCCTGGATTAACTTCTGCATGATTCTTATCATGTTTGGATTTTAACTTAATTTATTTTCACCTTATAACACTTTCGAATAAGCCTTAAAGTTTCTTAAAGGCCCTTCTCTTACTAGTAACTTGTGATTCTTCCTTATAATCATTTTTTTATTGCACTTTTAGGTAAACGTTACAGTTTATCGAAGGTTCTTAGTAGCGAACAAATGTTCCAGAAAAGATCCTCAATTATCCCACGAACTGCGCCAATTAAGATCTATTGTCCCAGAAATTACTTTGGAAATGATATCTTAGTGTTAATCTTGATTCCACGAATTTTAAGATGAGTATCTTTATTCAATCGTCATATCAGTTTGAACCCTACATAAATTAGGGATTATTTCATATTATGTCTCGCATAGATTTGAATAATAGTACAGTGATTTGATTATTCAGAACCTGTACTATCTCGCGCTAGCTTATCCTATTTAAGTAAATCGAGCAAACCCCGATTCATCATCTTAGAGAAAAAAACACGTGTTTGGTGGTGTTATGAGAGCGATAATGGAACAAGGTAATGACGTGTGAGGAAACTTTCAGAGAGGGTAATTTTTTACGGGAGCAAGTTAAGACGCGGTAAGAAATATGCGGGAATGGCAGTTACTTTCGCATGAATTGTTCTATGACAAATGCTGAGAAATTACGCTTTTTTGATAAAGTATATTTTTTGAACTTTTGGCCGGTAATAGTGAGTTTTTGTTGGAGGAGTTTATGAATGTGAGAAAATGGTCAATTTAGGTGCGATGGCAGCTTACAGTTTACTCTCAATAATTATGGATAACTAACAGTTTTAGTTGAAGTTAGTTATTCAATTCTGTAACATTGATATTGAGCGATGATGATTGATCATTCAACCTGATATTGATTCTATCTTTGTTCCAAACTAATTCAACTTAGATAAAAATATAAAATGATGAAACTTGTAGATGGACATCAGGAAGAGGAAAATAATGAGAATGATGACAACAAAATTGATGAAATAAATAAAATTAGTGAAAATATTGACGTAGTAACGGTGATTATGCTAATAACAATATAACAAAGTGAAGGTAATAAAGAGAAATATATAATGGAAAAGAAATAAATAAAAGGAATATAAAAAATAGAATAAAGAAAATATAGAAAGAATAGGGATCTAGAATGTAAAATTGAGGGGAGGAAATATGTGTAAGAAATATGAAAAGAAAAGAAAACTACAAACTAGACATCGTGGCGAACCAGATGGAAAATTGAAGGTAGAATATATAATGAGAGATTCAAGTTATACTACTCGGGAGAAAAGAAGTAAGATAGAAATGGTCAATATAAACCTTAGAATTAAAATTATGTAATTGAAGACAATAAGCAAGAGGCTATCTTATTTTAGGTTAGAAAATAAAAGAAGCGATTATGTCAATAGAAAGTGCGAAGGCAAAGCCAATGACGAAGATAAAAGAAGTTCTATACAAAAATCGAACACATCAGTGGAAACATTCCAAGAAATAACGTGCTTATGATAATTAGAGGATTTTACACGAAAAAGCAACTCTACTGATCCTAAGAAAAAAGTTGTGAATAATGCATGATGATAGAGCATTTCGAGTGGTGATTGTGGACACTGACTATATATTAATGGCATTAAAACTAAACATGACAGAGATTGAAGAAAGAGAAAGCTTTGAAAAATAGTTGTAGAAAATGCGTAAGAAATTTTACGTAGAAACAAAAATAAAAGAATGAAAGAACGGTTTGACGATGAAAGGAAGGAAATAACTAAAGATACAAAGAAATGGTAAAAATGAACAGAATATATACAGGAAAGAGAGAAAGTGAACTATATACATTATATTGAAAAAATAAGCTACAAACCAACATCAAATATAACCAAAGAAATTTCTAGAAAAATAAAGATGAATAGATGAATATGAGGAAGAAGTTATATCCCAATAGACGAAGAGAATAGATACATGCATAGGGTTCGCAGGACCTGATGAAATTAACGATGAATATATGCAGATTGTTCTGGGACTAAAAGTTGCGACATCACAACTAAGTCTATTTCATAAAATATACATTCCAGCATTATGAATTTTCAATGGATGATTACGTATGTCCATCAAGTGTGTTTGACGAAATAAATAATTCTTCACTACTATCTGAAGGCCAAGGAAGGCTTATGCTCAATGATTAACAATCCATGACTTTTACAAGGATAACCTTTACAATATAAAAATAGCAAAAATCAATTTTTCAATCGATTTCTTAACAAAAAGGTTTAACTCGATAAAATTTATGGTTTAGGAGATATGTAGATTTTTAGATCGTTGTTCATGCCGACGACACCGTTCGACATAAAGAGACATTCTAAACAAAAAGATCATAAATTGTAATTAATTATTGAAAATACTTACAGGATGTATTGAAACAAAATCAAATAAGTCAGTCATAAGGAAAAACTTGGAAGAGATAAATTATTTAGTGGCAGTTTGCTGTCAATCTTTTCAAAACCTGTCATCAATAATTATCATTCAAAGTTTCAATATTGTAGAATTTACTTTTAATGCTTTTGATGTATGGTTAGGCTTCTGGTCTGAACAAAATATCTAGGTGGATGTTAATTCGTTTGATTTATATTAAATTTATTATTAATTCTAACAATTGCTTTGAGAACGGTGGTTTTTTTAAATTCGTTTGCAGTTTATATCTAATTATTCATCAACAAAACTCTCTCGGGGTTTTGTAATCTCTTTGGATCACAGATGGTTTAGAAAATAATTTTATATTTGTACGAGAGACAGTTTGATTGAAAAAGTTTGATTACGAATTTTCAACTAAATACCCTCAAAGTAATAAAATTTACAAAACGGAAATTAAAGTGAAGAAAAAACCCACGTATGATATAATTATGAATAGTAGAATTCGATATTATGAAGAAAAATTGTATGTTAACGATATATAGGAGAATCTAATATAGATGGAGCAAATCACTATTGATTTGATTGATTGGAGTAGAAATTAGTTTTCGTTTTCTCAGCATACAATTCACGACGTCATATTTTTACATTTTATTATAGAGCTGATACAAGTATTGTTAGTTTCTGCTATGTTTTTCATATCATCTGTTGAAATTTCAAATGAACCATACAAAGAGAGATAGATTAGTTTCAATAATCATTAAACTGTGGTTACGTGAAAAAGCAATTGAAGATACCAAATATATTTAAGTAATTAATACCTTCAAGGTGTAAGTGATGTTTTCAAAAGTGCAACACCTACAGAAATTGTTAATTAAATCTATGCAAAATTGCAAACCTGAAGAATAAACGGAATCAAATAGCCAAAGAATAGAGAAAAAGAATTCAAAAAAAAAAACAATAAGCAAAGAATATGAAATGAAAGAGGCCATATGAACACGGATGATGCTGAACGTCCCGTAATTTACGTCAACTACTACAGAAATAATCAATAAAATCTGCGCCTTTGTACTCAGCAATCGTTGGATAAAAGTACGTGAGAGAAAGTGAAGTGAAACTTGTCATATAAAAGAGTTATCGGCAAAGTGGGTACCGTGAGTGTTGATCAATACTTCACTTGCACCAACAACTGAAACAAATACAGAACACACTGTTTACACCACCACTACACACCACCACTCACAATCACACTGTCTAACGCGAGTTTCGATAACCAAGTTATCATCTTCAGATACTGAATGTAAACACTTTACACCACAACTACAAACCACTCACAATTACACTGTCGGACGGGCATTTCGATAACCAAGTTATCGTCTTCAGATACTGAAGGTACACTACATCAACACTCACAATTACACTGTCTAACGCGAGTTTCGATAACCGAGTTATCGTCTTCAGAGATTGGAGGTAAACAGTTTTTCCTTCAGCCTCTGAAGACGATAAGGTAATTGAGAGTGTTGGTGTAGTGGTGGTATAAAAAGTGTGTTCAGTATGAATATCATGAACAGTTCCAGAAATATCAACTCAATTGAAACAAATGTTGACATATCCTCAAACATGATACAAGAGAACTTTTATGACGATTTGTCACAGTGTCAGAATGTATAAACCGTTTTATGTTTGGCTGATGAGGACAAGGCCATAGTGCTTGGGGGTTCCGAAGGTGTATTTTTTTTCACTTAATTAGGGTAAACGATAATTGGTCATTTAAATACTGATTATCCAACACGTTTTTTTACTGAGCTTAAAAAACGACTACATTTGTTGGAGGAAGGCGCTTTTTTTTTCATCACAAAATGCGCCTGCCCATTATTGCAAAAAAATTAGAAGAACTGCGTTACATTTTTATGCCACCGTATTCACCTGATCTTACTCGCTCCGATTATTTTCTGCTGGTAAACTTAAACAAACGGTTTGGTATAAGAGATTCAAGACAAATGAAGAGTACATGGTAGAGACAGTCGCGTATTTTGCGGAAATAAAAATCATATTATTTCCAATAGAAATAACAACAGACACTTTCAATACTAGTAATTCCGTTAAAGCGTTATAAAAATTCATGAAAAATTATTTCATTTGGAAATTGTTCAATATATTCGTGCAATTTTTGTACTACAAGTGATTAAATAAGTTAAATAACGTTTAAAAACAAAATGTGGTAACTTATTTAATCTACGTTTATATGCAAATGATTTCACGTTCGAAATTTGTTCGTACTCTTTCGATTTCACTCTTCCTAAAAATATATAATGTGAATCATCTTACGTTCTATTTGTGATCATAAGTTATGTAGTATTTTGTATTTAAGAGGTGACGGAACTCAACTTTTCTACTACAAATATCATCGTAAACGACATTATTGTTTTTATTTGGCCTTATTCCAAGTAGTTGTTTACCAATGAATATTAGCATTCGAATTTTTTATACGAGACAACAGAATTTCTCTACATAAAAGTCACTTATCAATATGATAATCTGATATAATCATATATTAATTCAAGTAACGAATCTACAACAATCGAATGATCATGATGAACGGAACGTAAAAAATAAAATTAGAGGAGCAGATAGAGCAGACAAAATGAAACAAGCAGATAGAATAAAATGATGAAATTGAACATAATGAAATAAGAAAATAAAACGTGTAAATAGTACAAGTAGAGTGAACAGAATGGAGGGAATAATTAGAATAAGGCCATATGAACAAGGATGATGTTGTACGTCCAGAGCCGTCATTTACTTCAACTATTACAGATTTGGTTAAGAAAATCTGCGTCCTTGTACTTAATTAATAGTTTCAGTAGAAATTAGTTATAATGCTTGATATATAGAGATAATGATTTATTCTTCTATATCCACCGCTTTATTGTTTATACTCTTATTGAGTGAACTCTAAACTTCTACAACTTGACGTTTTGTAAACTGCGTTTTCAACTATCGGACTATCGAAGGTATTTTACATTAGAAACCTTGTTTGGATACAACTTTGGGGTAGGAAATAGTGATAATAACAATAATGATAATAAAATTGATAAAATTTATGAAAATAGTGACAACAATAACAATAAAATAAGGTAAATATTGGTGATAATAAGAGTTATAAACCAAATACTAGCAGAAACAAAATTATTATAGAAAACAAAGAGTTAAAAGGAATATAAATGACTGATGACACAAAGGAAATATAGATTAAGGAGATGGAATGTACAAACTTTACTAAAAATAAGGAAGGTGCAAGAAATAGTAAAATAAATGAGAATTAAAAACTAGACATCGTGTCAAACCAGATAGGACATTTACTTTACCAAAAAATCGTGTTAAATTTTGTAAAATTAAGTTAATTTAATCAAAAATACTATTATAGAATATCAAAATATCGAAAAGAAAGCATCCTATTTCAAATAAAATTGTAAAAGTTTAACAATTCATGGGACTTTATTTAATATGACACAATATTTGTATTTAATTATGTGTTGCCATCAAAAGCATGAAAGTATGTCATAATAGGTTGATAACAGAATAAACAGGGAATAAAACAAAACATAAAGTGCACGAAATAAACGGAATAACTTGAGCATACAGAATAAACAGAACAGATGAATACTGCAAACATCAATTTTGGAAGAAAGATTATATAATAAGAATTCTGTTATATACCCAAAAAGCTTTTTGATTCATCGAGCTATTTTGATTCTCTTCGATTATTTTCTCTTTGTATCGCTCGCGCAATAGTGAGAGGACATGCACACAATGAGTTGAAATTTCACGTAAAAAACTTCCTCTTAAGAATCAACACATTCCCAGCCTTGCGGAGGAAAAGTTCTCACTATATCAGGTCCATTTCAGGAATAACCCATATCCTACATGAAATTTTTCCTATTTATAAAATAAAAAATACCCCATTAAGTCTCTTTCTTATTCATTAAGATGATTTAATTTGTTTTTTCGTAGGTTTTCTCTCCAATATTTTCAAACTGTTTATATTGTTTTCGTTAATTATTCCTTTTGATATTTTGAGGAACCTCTACAGAGAATTGTGAAAAATTGATGAAATTATATAAATATACAAAGTCTGTTAGAAAGACAGATAGATGAATAGACCGTGTATGTATGTAGAATAACCTAAATATAGAAAAAAGTTACTGAAAGAGCTAAAAACAAATTCAGAAGATTATTTTATTTGATTCTAATTACAGAATAATTAACAAAAGCTGCTACCTCATTCGATACTAATTCATTTAATACTGCTCGATAAGAGAATTACTGTTTTGAGCATCTGTCGCCGGCTGTTGAGGAATTCTAAGCGGTTGAGGATTAACAAAAAAACATGCACACAAACTACACTGCAACATATGTACACAGTCTATGTATAACCAACTCACGTTCAATCCGCATGAATTAAGAATTTGAAAACGTTTTTATACGTAAATGATTCGAACGTGTTTTTATTAGTGAGGATAGGAACCTATTCATATAGAAGTACATGGATGATTCAACTGACAACCGTTATTTCAATTCTAAACGAAATAGAATTCTAGAACAATAATTATTACATGTTTGACAACAAATCTCAGTGATTTATTAGATTTATTACTATTATTCCACAAATATACTTATGATACTAGACTTTGGCGAACATTAAAAAAAACGTTTCTAATTTTGCTTCTATTATGCTTATGCACTACTGAGCTTAGAGCCGGTATTATTTATCTATCCCGGATACAAAGTATCAAAAGAATATTGCTTTGTATAATTGGGCATGGTAGATAGGGAATTCATTGCAAGGCAGAACCACAAGCTTTTGTCTACAATTTTTTGACAATGAAGCATTTCTCTCTCACAACGGACTCAAGGAGTCGCCCTGGTATATTCCCCTAAGAAAGGATATGTCGTCAGTACTGAGGGAGTTCTTCCTTCATCGTTGTTGAAAGGAAGCTGACAATAGTTGGGTGAGCTTTGTAAATCTGCAAGAAAGAAATGAAGTACATTATCAAATTCATAGAGTCCATGATAAGTTGTTATTTGTACCCTTGGTGATCTCTTCTGCAACGTTTCTATTTCTCTGCTAAAATGTTATTTTCCTCGACGTGCAAATCCATTACTGAATGTACATTGAATATATAAATACATGATATTAAAATATTTCTTAGTGAAAAACAGTGACTTCATATTGTATTCGTTTGTTTATTTTTTGATTAACCTTTTACAATAATAAAACACGTACATTTATTAAACAGGTACACGTTTCTGGTCTGATTTGAAACTATTGTCAAGAAATATTAAGTACAATATGTACAGGTACGATAATGGCCGTTGTTAGCGGGAGCTCACAACACGTGCTTATTTACGTGAGAGTAAAAACTGACTTTTCAGTAATTAATAAATAATTATTGCACTTGAACTGAATGATAAATTTACGATGAGAGGAAAATTAACATGAGAGTTGCACAAAAAATTGAAAATAGGACGTATAACAGTCACTGCTACGATCGATTCAAAAAGGAAATTGAGATTGTAAATAAGAATTTATCGTACTATAATTATTATATTCGATTCGATAAAAATCACGTTGGAAAAATAGGGGTCGATCGTAGAAGGGTGAAAAATTGAGAGTAATATGAATGAAGAAAGTCATGACAAAAAACAAATAAAAATATTGTTAAAAAAATTATAATTAACAAATAAAAAATAGGAGTTGATCGTAGAGGGTTGAAAATTTAGAATTATATGTATTTTTTAATGCTGTATCATAAAAAATTTTTATTTAAAAAATAAAAAAAATTAGGGGTGGAGTAGTCTCAACATTTAGGGGGATGAAAAATAGATGTGGTTCGATTTCCAGACCCAACCGATATGCACACAAAATGTCATGAGTTTTAAGAATCATTTGTTATTAATATATTATGAAAAAATATTTAAATTATTTATAATAACGAAAATATTCTTAGTTCTTGCCATTTCTGAACCGGGGATCATACAATCACTGGTGGGACGTAAAAAATTACGTTTACAACGTGAGCAGTTTTCTACATTTACAACATCGTTCAATTTTTTTCCTGTTTCACTAATCATACTGAATTTTTAAAGACTCTAAAAAAATATTTTTTACATTTTTAGTTTATGTCACTTTATTTTTCCATCCGTTAATCAACAATATACCTCCGACGAGATAATAATTTTTTATCTGCTTTTTGTACTTATTAAAACAGTTGTTCAAAATAGGCCCAGCTACAGTTTTTCTACAGGCACATTGTAATGCGGATTCAAATCTCTAAAATACTCTGACTCAAATATAACAAAAGGTACGTTGCAACCAAAAAAGTCAAGTTCTTTTTTCTTGTTGAAACTGATAGGAACAATTGCAAATCTGAAAATAAATCGAAGGGTTAATACATGTTCAAATTTTTATTATGGGTATATTTCAGATGAATATTTTATTATTTATTTACATCGTTATTTCACCCATGGCTCAAATGTATTTACAATTAACATAAATGTATTCAAAAATCGTATTTCCAATACAATATACACAATATGGTGTAGAAAAGTCACTTTTTTACCCTCTTTTTTTGTGTTTTCTACATTTTACACGTACAATAAGTTATAATATAAAATGATTTGGTTTTCCTACCAGTGACTACAATGTAGCTATTTCAGTCGGTCTCACTTTCGCACCGCTACGTGTCCGGTCCATTTATTTATCGAGTTCGATGGTGAAATGTAATGGTTGAAATACAGTTCAATAATTAACAGCCACAAAAGTGAAATGCGCATAAATGTCAATTTCTTAAGTTAACCATTGGGAATAGTTATGATAGTAAATTACTCAGTAAATCTCTATCTTTATACTCGCTAGTAATTGAGGCCGAATACTATTTCGCAACCCCAGAAAATTGACAGAAATGTAAGTTGCTTGAATTACCGATTATATGCCTGTTCAACTCATTGCGGAACATATTTCATAACATGTCTACTGAAGATAATTAAATTTTCTGAGCCCGCAGAATGAAGTTCCAACATATACTCAACTCGACTTAGGAAAAAAAATGTTTACGCTTGGAAAATCAGCTGACACTTGCTTTTCACGTTTAATTAAACTTAGGAAGCTTTCCATATATTGTTAATTTCCATACAAGCACGTACCGCAATTAAAAGTTTATTAAATTCGATACGGCTTGAGTATGAGAATCTATAGGATACCGTATTAATTTACAAACTAAGCCGTTTACCTGTCTTTTGATCTATTCAGTTTCTTCAACAGTTTGTGTGCGTAGTTTATCGATTTTGAAACAATTATTTCAGTAATAGATTTCTAAATATAGGGTGTCGTGAGTAAATGAACGATTTTGATCCTTAGAATCGCTGTAATATTTCCGGAACCGATGTTTAGTTATCGCGTATCACAGTAAGATGTGTTTCAACATGAAGAAGTCACTGTAGCGTGAAAATTGAGAAAATCTTTGAGATATAAAGTGACACTTTGTGAAAATGTATAATGGAAGTAATTTACAAATGACTGAGATCTGTTGTTGCAAAAATTCGCATTGCCAAATGTTCCTCGCTACTTAATCGTTAGTCGCTACCAATCCGTTACCAATTGAATTAGCTTCGTATTTTACGTGATAAAAAAGCTTCGTAGCATTCTTGCGTATCCAAAATATTCTAGTCCTCATCTTCGAAGATATATCGCACTCTATAGGCATATAAATCATCGTTAAATCGTGACACTTCACTCTCAGCACATCCAGACTTCGCGTTTTCACAAGCGAGGTGAGAACTCTTTCCATCCAATATCTCCAATTGGTTGATTGTCATACCCAAGTATTTTCGTTCTTTCATTGATATTTTTGAGAAGCAATTGAATCGTTTACATCGACAATCTGGACCAATATCATGACTTGGAACCATCGACTTATTAAAGTCGATGATTCAAACGATTTTACATCGATGCCAAGGCAGTGCAGAGATTACATGAGAAAGATGGAGCAAAAGAGGAATTTATACTTGAAGCCTGGAGTTTTTTACTTTATCTTAGAGTTCGAAAAGTGCCCTTTGTCCGTTGGTTTCCTATCACATGCAACTCATCCTATTTTAGATTTTTTGCGAAGTATTTGGTTTTTAAAGTTCAAGTTTGTGGTTTCACGATGCTTCAATCTTGTTGTACCAAAAAATGGCTGGGAAAAAGCTGCAGAATAAAAACAAAAATTCCTTTCTAATGTTGGCATCTCGGAACTGCTTGTGAAAAGACAGGTAAGGCAGATCCATAACCCATAATAGGTCAATGATTTGAACTGGTAGTTTAGTTGCTACAACTTTACATTTAATTTTCATAACGCCTCAAAAAAAATTAAAACAAAATCATTTATAATTATTTAGTTCATGTTAGGTATCCAATATTGTTACAAAAAAATTATTGTTCTAGAAGGTCTGGCTATTAAATAACGAGACTGGTTAAAAATACTCCCCTCTCCTCGCCACACACATTTCCATACGTCTTCTTTGGTTAGCGGCTTCAGGAGCTCTGCCATTTTTTGCTTTACCGCTTCCATCGACTCAAATCGGGTTCCTTTCATGGTAGATTTTTTCTAGCATTTCTAACCTTTCAAGGAAATCTGAGCAGACCTGTGGACGCAACAGCTTTTGGACAGGAGTCAGATTTTTTGACATCAACTTCGAACAGACTTTTGACGTGTGTAATTCGTCGTGTAAAATTTTTCTAACCGTTTCTTTATCGGCGTTTACGGCCTCGGCAATCATCCGGATGCTCATTCGACCATCTACGTGCATAATTTGGTTGATTTTGGTCACTGTTTCCGGAGATGAAACAGTCACAGGGCGACCTGGGCGCTGGTCGTCTTCAGTGCACTCGCGGCACTCACTAAAGCGCTTACATCACTAAAAACCACGCGCACGAGCTCGAGAATTGTTTCCATATGCCTCTTGCAACAATTTATAGCACTCAGTCGGAGTTTTTTCAATTTAACGAGAAATTTGAGATTGATACTTTGCTCCTGTTTTTCGTCACATATGGTTTTCGGCACGAGAAAAAAACACGTTCTTTTCAAACCGCTAATGCACGAAAACTATAATAGTAACGGAAACGTGTTTTGGAACGTGCATATACAAGATATCTAGATACCCAACGCATTACTCGCTTTGCACCCATCCGTCTAGTGCGCCCTGTAGGCGCTAAGTCTCGATATTTAATAGCCAGACGTCGTATTGGTTCTTTTTCTGTTTTTTAGCTATAAAATATTTCATAATCATTCTTTTTGTTTTTGTCGTCTCTACTATTACAAAATTAAAACTATTTAGTAGGATTTTCCATCTTTTTACCACATACCACACATTTATATAATTTTCAATAAATATTTAATTGACTTTCTTATTTAGAAAAACGTTTTTTTTGAAGAATTTTAACGTGGTCGTAGGATGAATAGTGGACAGAACTCGTTGGAAAGTGTATTTCGCACTCGTTTCGTTTCAGTACTCGCCGCTACACACAATAAACAAATGTGTGTATAATCATCTTCGATTTATCTTTCTTTCAAAAGTTTGTTAGTTACTTGGTCTTACTTGGTCTTCAAAAAAATAAGTTTCCATTACTTCTAGGAATTTTATCCTTTGTCTTGTAATGTTGCAATAGTCCTCACAGATATCGAGAATGATTCCATAGAGAATAGAATCAATAAAGAAATTTAATGCGTATTGAACTTTTTGTTCCTCTGTTTATAGAAGAAGAATGCCCTCCATAATATCCACTACATTACATGTCTTTTTGTCAATAAAAATACACTTTTATATAATTCATAATAATTTGAAACTTAAGTATAGATAATTGAAAAAATTAATCTTGTTTTGTCGTCTTCTATTCGGCCTTCCAACATTGTTCAAGTATTGTTCATTATTCTTTCAGAACATATTGAAAATTTTAATATGGAAACTCTCGACAAAGTCGCAAGAGCCATATTCTAGATTAATAAATTCTAAGAAGGAATTTGATAATGAAATACTGAAAGGCAAAAGCGAAGTGCTACAACTGAACATCGTGATTTTGAACAGAACCCCGGTCTGCAGATATTTTGAGATGATTTACAGTAAGATGTGTGGGCCGTTCCTTGATATTTAAAAAAAAAAGGTAATAAAAACATTCCCAACTTTTGCTTTCAAAGGATATTCCTTGAGAACCGTGTAAATTGAAATTTGAATTGATTGATTACTAAGAAATGCTAATTTATTTATAATTGCGGCACAATCATCAATTATTGCTCTAATTAAAAAAAACATTAATTACAAGTGGTCATCCCATTTGTTATAAATGACTAATGGATTTAATGCCAATTTCTTCATAATAATATTTTCAATTTCTTGTAAAAGATTATACGCGATTATAACCACACTATTGAATGATACAATTTCCAAAAATTTTATTTTCAACGTATCAATAATTCATAGTCATAGATAGATCAAAATTATTTTTTCTCCACACTAATTAACTTATTTTATTAGTTTGTTAGGATTGAGTTTTATGGTCAAACTGCCACGAAATTTTTCGGAAACTATCAATTTATTGGAAGGAATATAAAACAAAAGAGGGCAAAATCTAGAAGATTCTGAGCAGTGAGAAAAAACTGCATTTGATTAGAGAGATCCTCAGGAAACTTTGTGAAACTTTGTAAAAATACACGCTTTTCCAATGGTTGGAAATAATGCAGGCAATCAGCTTAATTTTCCTACACTGGGATTTTTGAGATCTCTAAACACGAAATCCACTACAGGTACCTAGATCTCAGGGTGCAGATATCTACGTCGTCTACTGGAGTCCCATGGAAATATATATATATCCTGAGGGTTTTCGAGGTCGATGAACACGAACCTCACGACGGCGATGAACTGTGAGGTATATTGTTTCAATAAGTTTGAAAACATTTTATTTACAAGTGCAGTTGTTGCTTCATGAGGATCAATGTGACTTAAATCTCATTGAGTCAAATAAGTGGTGAATCAAATTTAATTACTTCGTACAAACACGTGCATTCATTTGGATCTTAGGGTGGTATGCAGAAAATACATTTTCACTAAAAGCAGCAATCAATTTTAAGGGATATTGAAGTAACGGAATGTGCAATATAGAAGCTTGAAACATTATAACCTACGCTATGGGACACTCTGTATTGTACCATACTCTATTTAAAATATGAAGAAAGTGATTTTTCTTATCAACTCACGGTTTGCTATGATTTTCTCAACATTTGAGTGCTAAACTGAATGCATGATTCTATTTTAAATTTGATTGACCTCTGATATGTGAATCGGGCAAAATGCCAATCTGGAGTAGCGCCTATGGCGTCGTTACGCTCCATTACAAACGATAATAGAGCCGAATGGACCTTTTCCTTTACAGAACTTCGATTAGAATGATTGAAATCGAGCCACAGATAATGCATGTTGTCGAAATAGGAAATATCCTTCATAAATTATCAGTGATATAACTTATAAAAGAGAAAATTTGAATTATTCAGTTATATTAGATCAAATAAAAGATGTTCCAATTGATAATAAGATTTTCAAGAGGTAGATGAATGATATACTATGTTTAACTATTCAAGATATGATCATAAAACATGGTGAAAGTACAATCGGGAAAAATAATTGCATCGATATTCTTCTGAATACTGTTTCTAGCTAGCACATTGAATTTATGAGGAAGATGGCTTCGGTTCTAGCTTACTTAATGTCAGAAAAAGTGTCAAAATGCTACCCTTCTAGTATATTTTCTTACTCTTTAGAGCCAAAAGTGGTATGGCATTAAATCTGGTAAATAAAGTGGCGGTAAAGAGTTTAGGAGACCAAAAACTATCGTCTTGTGGCATGATGAGTTACGATAAGTTTCTGTTGTGCTGGTACTACTACAATTTTGGTATGATGAATATTTTTTTTGATAATATATGGGTTTTTTCCTTTGATCGAAGCAGTACTGGAAGTCTTCTTTGGTGAGTGCATTTAGGAGCCGTGCCGTTTTTTGCTTTACCGATTCTATAGACTCAAATCAGATCCTTTTCGAAGCAGTTCTTTTGAGATTTTACGGCACCAACTTTTGTCATGTTTAATACCTCGTGTAAAATTTTTTATCGGCGTTACAGCCTCGACAATGATCCGGATGCTCATTCGACGTTCTGCACCCACAATTTGGTTGATTTTGGTAACTGTTTCCGTAGTTGAAACAGCCACAGGGCGACCTGTGCGCTGGTCATCTTCAGTGCTCTCTGCCCTCAATAAAGGGCCACCACTCAAAAATACCTACAATCGTCCCCATAGGCTTCTTTCAATCATTTTTAGCACTCAATCGGAGTTTTTTCTCAATTTAAGGAGAAATTTGAGATTGATACTGCACAAATACTCGTTATTTAATAGCCAGACCTCGTATACCGAGAACCGTAACGCTCTCAAGCAAAAAAATATTTAAAAACTTACCAGAGAATATAAAGTATAATAACACCACAAATTCACTGAGATTTACTTTGATTTAAACTGCAGTTTGGATAGGTAGAGGACGATTTCGAATACATTCCGAGGTTTTATTGAATTTGAGAGGGTGATAACAAATCAACTTCTTCAAGAACTTAAATGTTAAAAATAAATGAATCAGAAGTGACTACTGTGCCACAATACGTAAACAAAGCATTATTCATAATGTTTGAAGAAAAACGTAACTGGCCGAATGGCATGTTACAAGTTTATCGATTAATTATATCTCAAAATCGATCAACATTTCTAAAGAGATATTAAAATTAACAGTTTCTAATCGTACGTCTCAATTAACCTTTAGAAAACTGTTTTTAATTGTAGAGTACTAGATTTTATTTTAACTTTATTTCATTATAATGGAAAAGTTATTGAAAACCCAGATAAACCAGCTAATCCAATTCTTCACATATTGTCATTAACCTTTACTAAATATTCTGTCAAGAACAAAACAAAATTAATTATGGAAAATCCATAGAAAATACGAAATATTTTTTGGAAAGGTAAACTGAAAAAAACGTCGATGGAAAGCGGTTGAGGTATGAATTGAATAAAGGTGTACAGGGGAATAACTCGCTACAAAGTTTCGAAGAAGTTTTATTACTTGTACTAAACGAAAAACGGTACATAAACAGAGTTCCATGTTGTTTTAGGACTGTCATCACGTTTTAGTGCTGTTTTATATTCGAGTTGTTAGTCTTTAAGCACATTACATATTCATTTCGGGTTAAAGATTTCACTAAAAATTTCATTGGTGTTGGTTATGAGGTTATAAGACATATTGTATACAACAAGTTTTGACACGAAGGTAAATTGCTACTAGCATCCAATTGTGTCAATTTTAAATTTAGAACCTTCACATTCAAAAAATATTTAATGGAAAATTGAGTAGGCCAGAGGCAAGATATAAATGATGGAATTAATGAATGTCTTATCGCCAGTCAAAAGGAAATCTAGAATTAACTTTCTAAGACAAAAATTAACTGTTTACGAATTTTGACAAAGATGCAGTATCCCACAACAATCTTTTAATAGTGTAACCAAAACTGTAGCTAATACACCTTTAAAAAGTCTGCTCACAATTCAGTCTCCACAGAGGTTGATGCAGAGTCCTGGTATAAAGTATACATAGTCTTTTGCTTGTCTTTCTAGTCAATATCTTTGATTAAATAGGTTCGAAATACAACTAGTGACTGGTCTCTAACCTAACAGGGTAGTCCAAGATGCCATATCCATGCTATGGACATCAAAGACCATTTATAATGCCGATGCCGCTTGGAAGAGAAATACACTGTAGACAACATTACCTGTGAGTGCACATCAGTCACTCTTGGAAGATTCAAATACATAGACAAGCCTTATAAATTGTCCAGTGATAAATTTCGAATAAGGTGTCTGAATGGCTTTTCCTTTGGTAGTTTTAAGTAAAGAATCGCCTATTGTCCTAGCTTTGGATTATGAATCGTGCGATAGACTTAAACCAGTGGTGTAGCTAGGAATTGATTTTGGGAGGAAGGGGACACAGCGGGATGCTGGTATACCTACGTAACTTTGCTCAGAAATATTTGAAAATTTCAGTTACCTTTCTGATCTCTACAGACGGGAAGCCTTAAGAACGAAAACGTAAAAGTTTCATGCCAGCTCTCAATCAAGTTGATAGTCCCTTCAAGGAAGCTTGTCTAAAATTGTTAATCGTCTTATTTGCCATATTTTTCCTACAGTGTGTCCTTCGTTAACCCAAGTCTCGTCCGAATAGAAAATAGTTTTTCCTTTCTCCCGGAGTTTCTTAATCGTCCGTAAATAAGATCTTCTCCAACACACGATTTCTTCGGAATCTTTTAAATATGAATTTTCACGTTGTTTTTCCCATCAAAAATTTAGTTCATGTAGAACCCGCCAAAGCTTATTTCTGCTGATTGGTGGCCATCCAATTTTATCAATGGTAGGAATTTTATTTTTTAAGTACCTAAAATGAATGGACTTTCCTGCGGATTGCATATTTGTAATCTTCATCGATGTAAACATTTGGCCTTCCTGACCGAGACTTAAACATCCACTTGTTTTCTGATACTGATATTTTAATGCACCATGTACATTCATGCGTTTTCACTTTATGTATCGGAATATAGTTTTCAAAGATCGACATATTGAATATTCTCTCTAAAGTTTTGTAAACGTTTCTGCTAGAAATGCAGTTGTGTATTGGGAATTTTCTTTTATAGGACTTTTTCTCAAACTGAAACTTGTCAATAATCATTCAAGTGTACCTCATATTTTAATCTTTTATTAGCCTCTTGCAAAATGTGTTTAATCATCATTTTTCCCAGAAAACATTTTACAAATCGTTTTCAAATTAACCTGTCTTGTATAGGTATATAATATAAAGGGCGTGAAATATTTACCTGTCAACATCATTCCTTTCTTAAAAGACCTCAAAGGAATTGTTTTGGCCGATAAGTAAACATAGTTGAAATTTCTTAGAAAATAAATGTTGGATTCATTTGCTAGGGATTGATAAAATAAAATAATAAATTGTTCTTAAATGTGATTACGGCTATTGTGGTTGATTTATCACTCTACACTCTTTCCGAATGAAGTATATTGAATACTTTGTGTTGTTGTAGAAGAAAATGCTACATAATTACGTATAGTTTTCTTAGTCGATATACATATCATTTTTCAGTTGTACGTAAGAACGTATGTTTATTATTTTAGATTTGATGCTTAGTTGCGTAGGAGCTTCACATTTTCCAGGATATAATGAACCTGTGTACAAGATTTCGCGGCTTTTGTACTTGAACCTACTACTTTTTTTAGTTATAAAGCCATTGGAAAAGATAACCATGGATGAGGTCTCATGAAAACAGTCGTAATTCTTATTATTATAGGAATATTTTGTCAAGTTTTTTCTGCCTAACTACCCGTTAAACGTCGTTTTCACGACATAGGCTGAATAAGTGAAAAAATTATTCAATACTGAATACTGAATATTAGAGATACGAGTTTGTAAACTTTCTCTAAATCTCTTGGAATTGTATAGATCTCTGGGTCGATTTTATAGCTCAAGCTTCAAACAATACAAACTGTGATCGAGAGCGAGAGGAAATCAATTTTAATATCAACTAGAGCTTCCCAGCAACCTTTGTTAAGCCCCATGAGGAGCAACCTCTTAAGGTTACAGAATACAGAGGACTGCCATACGCCAAGTTTCAGCTTTCAAAAGTTATAAGACTTTTTCTGCCTGCTAATATAAATGATTATAGTTTAAAATGTTTATATAACAACTATATCTACTAATTTCAATATATCGAAACTAGAATCGAATCATTCTACGTCACAAATTTATTACTATAAAATATATTTTTAACCACATACTTCGGGGGGAATAGCTTGTCGTTTAAGTTTCCCTTCTAGCTACGCCACTGAATTACGATGATAGGAAAGAACATAAGAAAAAAATCCACGATCCCTCAAAGCACGGGATTTAGTTTGGTGTGAATCACTAGTATATTTTCAAACTATGGAATCAAATTTTTGAAAACAATATCAGAAATTCATTGCAATCCAAAAGTTGAGATCTACAAAGAAGTGTTAAAACATAACCACAGTTTCTGATTCAGATTTTTCTGCATCAAGTTTAACAAAGAATTTATGTTATCTCTTTTGTTTTTTCTTCATTGATACTTGTCCAAATCGCCCTGGTTACCATCGATAGTAGTAACTGAGTCATAAGCATTTTCTCCCCTCGTTCCACTTTTTGCAAACCTTTATGCTTTAAAGTCTTCTTCCACTGTTTTAATTTGATGTTATTGGATTTAATGCTGCATAACTATCTCTACAGTTTGTTTTTTTTGTGCTTGATTGAACACTTTCCACAATCTCACAGCCCTTTCTATTGCGTAAATTTTGGTTTGGAGGACATTACATCTAGCTTTCAGTCTATATGACCTTGTTACAATTTTTGATTATAATTTCAAGTGATTTTTGATCTCTAGTGGTTTATAATTGCGTTTAATCACTAATATTTTATTCACTTTATCTCTCTCTTTATTGTTTGTTCTATAAATTTTCGTCTGTCCTGCACGTTTCCTTCGTATAGATATTTTGAGATAAAATACCATATTTTCTCCATATTTAACTACTTAATTATTCACGGTAGGACTAAATGAGAACATATGGAATCAATTCATCCTGAGTCTATATTTTAAGTAACGGATATACGGTGGAAAGGAATTGTTTTCAACTTTCTCGTTACTGAAACCTTTCCACGTCCAATCCAACGTATATTGCTTTCCATTCAATTGAAACAATTATTATTCGTCAATACGTTAGAACATTGAATAGTTAACTTCATGAAATGAAATCCAATCTACATTTTAGAGTTGCTCAGAAAGTTTTGCTCTAATGGACCTAAGCAACGAAAACAATAAGAGAACTAATTACGTCTCCAACCCGAAATCCGGTTCACAATAGTTACTATTTAACAGCAGTGCCCAAGGATCTCTTCAGTTAGAGTCATTTCGAGAACTCCCAGCCACTTAATACAGCACTTCAGTTCGTAGAGTTATCGGAAATAGTGAGGGGCGATGTAATTTCGAGAAAGCACTAGTTTGAGTTGCCGTTTTAATTTTAGAGTTATTAGCATAAGCGATGAAATTAAAATTTAAACCGATAAAAGTTTGTTATTTCTCGACCAACGTAGTATAGAATCTGTCAAATACGAAGTGTGGATTCTTCATCTTCTTTGAAATATAGAAATTTCGCAAAAAGTAGGGAATGTTTTCGTTTTACGTGCCACATAATATAACATTTGTTTCTAGTAATAATTGAGGACTCCATAGCAAACCATCCGACCTTTGAAATTGATTACTAATACTACATAGACACCAGATGAAACACAACTTTTCTTTCTTATCAAGTATTGAGACTAATGAGTAAATTTGTGCTGCTCAAATAGTTAGCTTTGGCAACACAAATTTATTAGATTAGATATAGAGTTTTTCACGAAGTGACTAGTCTCTAGTTCATATATGAGATGGGATAGAATAGATTCCACATTTATATTTATACCTGACCCTAACAAGGTCGGATTATTTATGGTCCCAACGCTTTTGTCTGCTCATTTCGATCCAAACAGCGCAAATGTTTGCCCGGAAACTACCACGACCATTTTGAATATTCCTTTGTTCACGTCTTGTGGCACAGTAGTCACTTCGGATTTATTTATTCTAACTTTCGAGTTTTTGAAGAAACCTCGCAATTGATTCGAATTCTTCCTCTACAGTTCAAGCAAAAGTAAATTTTTAGGGATCTTATTCTTTATATTCTCTCGTAAGTTTTTCTTTGCTTTTTTTAATGTGCTGACAAAAATTCCAGTTATCTTTCTGGATTTCCTTTTGTTTCAAGCAAATTTTGTATGAGTGAGATAGTTTCCATAAGAATTCTATTTAATTGGGAAACAGAACAAATAGTATAGAACAGATTCCGTTTTGGTTATATTTTGAAAACTATAAATTTAGTTTTTTTATATGTTAGCACATGAGCTCCTTTTGTTCAAATCTGTTCACGTTTCCTTCCTCATTATATTTTTTGCAGCAGTTCTACAGCTGCCAGGTTGAGAATTTCCACATCTATCACCATACCACAAACTCAACGTCAACTGTAAGATCTAGGAATCCAGTTGAGAGCTGCAACCATCCCGGATTTTCCATAGATAAGTCCCAGCCTTATTTTTAATATATAGACAAGTCTTAATTGTATCTAATCGCTCTGGTTCGTTGTGCTCTTTTGGATACGCAGTTAATGCGAATTTATCATTTTTTAAATAAATTCATTTGTTGCTGAAACTTTTTTTTCTCGTTCTTAGCAATAGATATTCATTTGGATAATCGTGTCCGGGAATAGTTTTAGATAGTTTAATTTTTATTTTAATTCATTCATAAGATGTTTCTAGGTTTTCAGACCTTTTTAGGCTGGTGGCGTCCAATTTAATATTAATTGCTTACCCCATCTGAGTACCAGTTTAACTGAAGCCGACTACCACTTCCTGAGGAAAAGTTTCCTGCCGGGAAGTTAAGGTTACAACGAGTTACAAACTATAGTTTGGGAAATTTTGATAATAAGATAGCTCCTAAGAAACACGAAAAGACAATGCGTTGATTTCTTTTCCAGGATTGTTCCAGGAAATTGATTGAGATTAATTCTTCCATTACATATTTCTATTCAAAGGCAAAGAAGAAAGACAAGTGATAATGGAATCACGGGGCTTGCAAAATAGAATATCTCGAAGAAATACATATAGCAAAAACGATAATCTACTTAATTGAGACTTGGTACGACACCCATGATACAACCAGTAAAGGATGGGTTGATAGGTCAACAAAATGGAGACCAGAATGTCTGTTTTTAGCAGCCAAGAATATTTTATATTCCTGCCTGGAATATCACTGCGATACAACCACGATAGTTTTCGAAGATTGGTTTCAAAATGAATTTAAAGCGACTTTACCATCGATTTGTTGATTTTTGATGGGGAATGCACTCTACCATTGTGGCCAAAAGAATAAGATAACAGGTACAAGTAAAGGAAAAAGTGACATACAAAACTTTTTGTGCGAACGTGACATATACTTCCACGAAAGTTGTAATATTCTGGAATTATTAGAAATAATAGTAAATATCCATAAATTCACGACATTTACTTTCTTAGATTGTGAAAAATACACCTCAAAGAAATAAGAGACTATAAATTATTTTCTTTTAATTTATAATCGATTCTTGAAATAATACGTAGAAAAAATCATGGAATATAACATTCAATACAGGAAAATATCAACTATTGAACCGGTTTGGGTAGTTATTTTTGGGTCTATAAGGAAACTACATCAATCATCATCAAATCTACCAGGAACAATATCTGAAATTTTAGGACATAAATCAATATTACTTACCTCAAAAATTACCTCAGACTAATATCTATATATGAAATAGTAACATTCAACTGAATTAATTGAGAGATATTTCCAATTCCTTCTAATTTGACAAAATTTTTTCTGTAAAACAAAAATGGTGAAATAATTCTACTGTGGTTGCCCGTCTGCCCTTCAAGTTAACGTTAGACGAAGCTCTGAAACCACTTGCAAGTGATTCAATGTGAATAAAGATAAATATGCCAGAAAATACTCAAAAAAAGATAATTTGGAGAGGATGTCCTCGAGGTCTCATCATATCCCTTCTCGAACACAATGCGAAAGCAAAAAATATTCAAGCCCTAGACTTTTTTCCAGAATAGATTTGGAAGTTCCGAGCGTAGTTTATATTATTCTTAACAAAAATTAGAATAATCAATTTGACATATTTGTTATGAATTTTTCAAATATATTTTCGTTCGTAGTTTATTTTTAACAACAAACCTCTTAAGTCGATATTATCGTTTATTCTTCACAGAAGCTCTCTAGAGTTTTCTAGGTATTTTATTCGTGTTTAGCAGCTCCAAAAATATGAGTGGTTTCATAATTTGTTTTGCCTCAGTATATGACGATTTGGTAAGATCAGATTTTTTCAACAATCGATTTTACCAAATCATCAAAGCGTCCTCTTTTCACTTTATTCGACAAACACCACACCAACTATACGCTAATCGAAGGACACTTTAATAACGTACTCCATGAGTACAAAAACTTTGTATGCTAAGAGCTCCTCCAGCCCCATCCACTTTCATAGCTGAATTATATGCAATATATCGAGCTACACACATCAAACGAATCTAATTACCTCATACTCGCAGATTCCTTTAGCTCAATCCAAACTCTTCTAAACATTCACACCACAAATTCCTTAGCGATTAAAATCAAGCAGCAACTACATTATATACAAGACAAAAAATAGCATTATGCTGGATTCCCTCACACATGGGAATAAAAGGGAACGAAGAGGCAGACCTGGTTGCTAAGGAAGCTGTAAATAGTGATAGTGCGATATGCGTGAATTTTTTAACTACTGTCGATATCAAATAAATCCTAAAGCGTGAAGTACTCAAAGAATGGGAAAACAAATATTCAACGTCCACACACAAATTTCGTGAAGTGAAAGACTCAGTAAAACCATGGTCAATCGCAGAGATGAAGTTCTTCTAACTCGTCTCCGTCCAGGCCATACTCGACCAATCCATACCTACTTATTTGATGCGAAGTCTGAACCAAAATGAAGCAACTGCAATTGCATATTGACTATAAAACACATAATCGCAGAATGTCTACATTTTAACTCAGAAAGATCTTCATCAAATCAACCACTCAGATCAATACGTGAAATTTTAGGACCTATATACAATATAACTTAACTAAAACAGATATCTGTAGATAAAACACTTAATTTTTACGGTAAAAAAAGGTGAATCGCTAATAACTAGTATACGGTTGATGCAAATTTTGTAATAAAAAAAGAGTCCTCTTTCACGCTCAAAAAGCTTAAACGAGACAATAATATGGTTGACATTTCACAACAATTAGTTGCTCTGCTATACTCCTAGCACTCAATATTTATCTGGAAGTATAAAAACAAACAATTCTGTTAAGAATGAAGGATACAGATATTCAGATTTGTTTATAGTAGCGAGAAATATTGCATTCGTAACAGAAGGTGTCAGAGTAACAACTGTTGGTTGTTGGCTTCAATATTAACACCTTGTATATTTTGAATTCAATCTATTTAAGCATAGTATCGATTCATTTTAATAGAAGTCGATAGAATATTTTGTTGTAAATCATTTTGGTAATTGAAACATGTCGTGAAATATTCCATGAATATGGAAATGAAGTTAAATTGAATTGTCAAACTTGATGTATGAAAAATTATATTTCTCATTTTCAATATTTTCTGCAAATTCATACGTTGAATGAAGTGAGAACAAATTGGAAATTAGCAGTAATAAAAGTTTCATCTCTAAAATTCCCTGAAAAAATTGTGGATTCAACGCTGCGGAAATAATTATTTCCACAGTTTCATATTAATGAAAATTGTTATTTATCATATTTTACAAGTTCTTGAACTAAGAACAGTAAATGAATACAAAAAGAATCATATCCTTAATAGAAGGAAATAAAATTATACCTAATTAGACGATTATGGTAAGACATTAGAACTAAAGAAAAATTATTCGCATACAATTGCGGTAACTTGGTAAGATAAAAAATTTTTGGAGATGCGTTACATTTGAATTAAACGCAATCTATCGTCATACGAATCAATTTCACTTGAATTTGGAAACAACGAGATTGAAAATGGTGAGTAGTAAGATAAAATTCAAAATAAAGACGAAGACATCCTTTAAATCAATTGTTCATTTGAATAGATAACAATAAAACTGTGTGGAAAAACAGCTACGAGGATGATTCCAAAAGTACTTGGCCCAACAAAGCAAACACAAAATTTCGGAAAAAAATATATTTATTTTTCTACATGGTCTCCCTTCAGCTCCATACACTTTTCCCAACAATGTTCAATGAGTTCGATACATTTTTTATAATAAGAATCGTCCAGTTACTCAAATAAGCCATTACCTCCATTATTTTCCAAGTCTGTGAACAGAAAATAATCCGAGGGGAGTGAATCTAACAAATAGGGTGCATGAGGTAGCAATTCAAACTTTAATTAATTAATTTTGGCCGTTGCAATAACGAATGTGTGAACTGGTGCATTCTCTTGATGGAACCACACTTTTTTCTTATGCAAATGCCGCCGTTTTTGCTTGATTTCTTCGCTCAAACGTTGCAATAAATTCACATAATATTCGCCGTTGATAGTTCTCCATTTTTCTAGATAGTCAATGAAAATTATTGCACGAGCATCCAAAAAAACCAACGCCATGACCTTGCCTGTAGATGACACGGTCTTTGACCTCTTTGGAGCTGGTTCTTCCTTGTCAGTCCATTGTTTTATTATTGTTTTGTTTCGGGTGTGAAGGGATGGACTCACGTTTCATCCATGGCTACGAAATGGCCAAATACGGGACAGAAACAGTTTGACGACGTTTTTTTTATTCCATTGTGATCAAATGCAGCTCTCATCTTGCGCACCACTTTCTCATGTTCAAATTTTCAGTTACTATGCCTTTGTGGAGATTCTTCGGCATTTCTGGAGTCGTCATCTCATTTGGACGACCACTGCGATGCTGGTTTTGATAACAGTTGATAACGAAGGAACATTCTCATTCAGAGTAGAATCTATTTTAGCTTTTATATTGGCTGATTACCATGACCATTATTATTAACATGTTTACCAAATTCACTGCAAACGTTCACTATTGGTGGCTACCCAACAATTGCTAAATAACGTGGTGTCTTCAAACATATGCTGTATCGATTGAGTACTTTATGATACAGTGGTATTTTTCGTACAATTATCAGGATCCATAAAATGGCATAAATCAATTAACCAATTTATTTTCATGGAAATTTGTGAGGTGTATAATACAAAAAACAAAACCCATCAATTAGAAAGACGAATAATATAATTATTGAATATAAAGTTCCAGAAAAGAAAAATTCTACATTTCTGTTAAAGCAGAATGTCCCGTTTGTTATTGAAAGTTTTCGGGAGTATGAGAAGAAAGAAGAAGTCGAGAAGAGGATGCGAGCTCCTTTGACATGAAGACCTTCCGTCAGAATATGAGGATAATAATTGAGGCAAAGTAGCAGTAGAAGTAGCGCAGAAAAATGTTGGTTATTGGAAAAATAAAAGGAACTATGCGGCTTCCAAATTTCACTTACCAGCCTTCATGATGTAAAGACTGCAAGGTGTGATATAGCGCACCAGCTGGGAAGCAGCCAATGAGAATTCGCTCCCAAAACGACGCGCCAATTTCAATTTTCATATTGTATTATTGTTTGTTACTCATGGAGGTTTATAAGTGGGAATGAATAGCCTTATTTTTAAAGTCAAATTCTATGTTAAAACTTTAGTTCTATATAAAAAGAAAATTGAATAATCTGTTAATCTGTTAATATTATCCGGCAGTCATCTATGCTTTCTTAGATATAAGCAACTTCTTTTCATGTATTATATTTTCTATGAAGATTAAATGAAATAAATTTATAGAGCGCTTCCAAAGTTTTTAATCACTTAACTATATAAAGAGTAAATGAATATAACTTTCCTCATTCCCAGCTTCTCCACTTAGATATCCTAGAAACTCTGCCTTATTTATCTTAATAACTGAAGTAAGATTTTTCAAGGGATTCATCGTTATTTTGAAAGCTGTAATTTATTGAAGCACTTCAGTTTTTGTTCTCTATATCTTTAGAGAACTGTAAATTACATAAAAATTAAACGGGAATAATCGCAAAAAGTGAAGTAACATTCCAAATGTTTTTATATAAATATATAATTTATTTGATTTCTAAATCGGCAACATCGCCGTCTAGGATTCCTGACGATAACTTCTCCTGGCAATCTATCTGCCACTAAAGTATATCCTCAGGACATAAACTCCTGGAAATGCGATATATCTCGCCGAGACAGTCGTTTCAAAATGTTTGTCTATTCACCAATGCCAGCTCGTTAGTTAGAAAGGCATGGGAATAAATGGGCACTGCACCAAACTCTACTGATGATTAAGTGTATGGAAATTAATTGGTTAAGATGGAACTATTATATTGTATTCATCTGACGTTATGGATATAAATTAATATCATTTTATCCCAATCCGCTATTACTTTAAATCACTTCTTGATATAAGGAAACGTCACATTTTTCATAACCTGCATATATCATATATGAAAAGTGGTTATGTACAAATTGTACGTGACTCTATGTTACAAAGAATAATTTATCGATAACTGTTAAAACTGAAAATTATTTCATTGTTTCAAATGACAATTAACTCATTATTTCAAGTATTTTAAGATTTATAAACATTAAAAACAACATTACCAAAGACACAGTTATTTAAAATCAGTCCATTTTCTTGGTGAATATGAACAAGAAGTTCAACTTGTCTAATGTTAATTTTATTAGAAGCTGTGATATCTACATATATGCAAAGGGCTTGGCCCAGAATGTTTTCCGAAATTCTTCTCTTATTTTCAAATGAGCCCTCAACATAGCCTTCGGCTAGACTGTCGAATTTCCATCCTCTGTGTTGCTTTATTTTCAGAATGTCCGCCTCTGAATCTGTCAGGAGAGAGGCTGACGAGCGTCTGAAAACATGTCCAGTGTAACATTTATATTAACGATATATTTCGTATATCGATGTACAAACGCAGTCCTTTTTTTTAACATTTATTAATTTGAATAATAGAGTACAAAACTAAAATTATAACTGTCTTGTTCAACGTCGTCGCTACAACTACTTTTTTATCCAAAAATATACTAAAGATAGTACAATCGTAAATTATTATTATTGATTAATTCTAATACTTTTTTAGACGAATTTGTTGAGTGTTCCATATAGTGAAAGTGACAGTTCCGTACTGCAAAACACTCTCGGGATGCTCTGGAGTAGACAACTTTAACTTCCTTAAATATGACTCTAGCCACTTCAATGTTGACAGTTGACAGTTTCATTTCGATGATTTTGCATAGCCTTAAAGCTTATATAGATGACTCAATAACAGACAAGATTGAAATTGCTAATAGAAGATACAAACACATCTACAAATTATATTGAAATTACAAATACATCTGCAGAATATCCATCAACATCTAGTAGAGATATACATAATCCATCTGCATCCAATCCAATAAATATTAATTGTCCTGCAGGTACAATCAACATTACTTTTTGCAAATAATTAATAAGTTAATATTGACATTGCAAATATCATTAAGTACATTATATTGTTCAATAAATGAAATGTTCATAATTCTCTATTATATATTTTCATTCCTCAGTGTAATTGAAAAAGTTTTGGATCTCATGCGTCGTCTAAAAAATGTTGTTTACGCCGCGGCTGAAGTACTACTTTGTTGGACTCGTCATGTCATTTCAGACTCGTCCAGCAAAATAGCACTTTCAGTGCAAATAACTAGAGCATTAGGTAGACACCCAGGTACTGAGCAATATTTCCTGGTAATTTTCTAAAATTTGTCATACTCTACAGCAGAAGGTCTAATATTTCAATACTTTTTGAGGAGGTCAATTAAGATTGACACCAGCAGTGAACACCAATTCACGATTAAAGTGTGTTTCGCTTTCTGGAATTATAATTTTGAACATGGTGTTTTCATAAAATACGTGTCCTTCTCGTAGGAACGTCAGTTCAGCCTGCAGGCTTCCGTAATCCCTATCATAGGGACCTAAGTAACAAATTTAATTTTAATATATGAAAATTCAGTGTCCGTGTGTATGTTCCGATGAACTCAAAAATGAGGCAACTGATATTCATGAAAGTTGGCATATATTTGTAATTTGGTCCAACTTAAACGATAGGATAGTTATTATTTAAATTATTGGTCTCAATAATTAATGATAGATTGATCATCAACGTTGATTGTTGTTATTAATCGTAGGTTCCATGGCGCCACAGTTTAATGTGATATATTTTCTTAGACTACACACTATACATGTAATATATACCACTTAACGTCGCTTCTTTCAGATCATTATTTATTTTGTCTTCGTTGCGTACATTACTTCGAATATTTTTTTTTAATTCTAACTTACAGTTATTCAGAGAACAGCGAAATTCAATTACTATTTTTAGTAAAATTCCACCCAAAAAATCCAACCTTAATGCCGTAGCGAGAAGACTCGATGTGCACGTGTTGAAAGAGTTCATGAATGAGTCGAACAGAGAGCAGAAAGAAATGCAGCTCAAAGAATTCGCACAGCTGAAATTCGTACTCGAGAACAGCGTGATAATCGTCGACAAGAAAATGCATTGAGGATAAGGGTGACACGTCAACAACACATAGATTTATATAGAGATCAAAACCGAGAAAATCATCGAACCAACCGCGCAGTAACACGTGGATCATTTGTTTGTCTTGCATTTAATTATGAACCAGACATCAATTACTCGGCTAATTCCAAAGTTACTATTGGTGCGATGGACAAAATGTGCAATTATTGTCAGGGGTTAAAATTTCGCAATGAAACACCCGGCATGTGTGATCAAAATTATTTTTGCGTGAGACACATAAACTTAATTCTTGCTTCCAAATAACGTCGTTTGGAGCATCCAAAATTTGTGATTTGCATTAGAATCATTTGAAATCACTCAGCCCATAAACGCGTGGCCGGGTCTTCTAGTTGATAATAAATTAAGAACATATCGTAAATTATGTCGTACTTTTGCAAACAGAAATATTTCGTCTTCAACCTCTTTTATAAATCTTTCTACATTCTCCTTCGTTCAAAGTCTCAGTCTCTTCAGTCAAGCTAAAAGCATAATGTACTTTTTGATATTTTTGTGCACGTTGAGTGCATATCTCAACATTGAATATTTATTCCACAAAGTCGACGCCTTTGAGGTTTCCCAATTTTCCAAATAAATAGTACCTAATTTTTTTTTTTAAATCGCATCATATTCCAAATTTTTTGTAGGCGTATCTACATCTTGATTTTCCAGGTATTAAACTACCCCCTGCAGGATTTGCAGACTCTCTCACTTCAAATGGAATGTTCTATTCGCTATCTAAAGACATTTCAAGTAATTACTTCTGACTTGTTTTGACTTATTTTGAAAAATCGTTGAGTACTTCCATAGAAACAATACTTCAAGACCTACTTCCATAGTAACAATATTTCTTTGATTCCACATTGTTATTTCTATTGTAATTAAAGATTCTATTAAATGTTATGAAAGCCCGAAATTAGATAAAGCGTTGTACGTAAGTACGTTATGATTCTCCACCACGACAATGCGAGCCCTCATACATCATTTCAAACAAAAACGTTTTTGAACAGTTGAAACATCGAATTGATCGGTTATCCACCGTACAGTGCTTGTTTGGTACCCAATGATTTCTTCTTATTCTCGTGGATCAAAAATAAATTACGAAGTTAACGTTTTTCTACACCTGCCAAAGGGGTTGATGCGTCCAAATCGGTCATTCAAATTCAAATCTTTTTAGAGGTACAACAATCGGAATGGAAAAAATGCTTCCAAAGTTGGTTCAAACGCATGCAAAAGTATATCGATTTTAATGGAGAATTTTTTGAAAAATAATATTTAACATAATCAATTATAATTTTTTTTATTTGTCTGAAAACATAAGAAGCAACCCCCGTATTTTTGATTTGCTATAAAGTATAAGTGAATCTCTCATGAAAATACCAATTGAGTTTTCAAATATTACATCTTCTTCCATTCGAATATTTTAGAAAATTTTGACGGTTGAAGCAGAAAGACTGATAGGAGAATAGTCACTGACATATACCTCTATATCTCAGTTTCGCAATCCTAACGAAAATATCCTTCGTCCGTTCGCATTATTATGCAGTCGCTCGAGGAAAGGGAAGGTCAGGCAGGACAAAAAAAGGCCTTAGGATCGGAAAAGTCACGTTTCTAGTACAATTTACTGTTTGTAAGGCTGCCTGATAACACCGAGGAAGATATAATATATATATAAGGAAATAAATTCATCCCGTCTTTATAATATACGTTTTCATAGTGTAGGGGATGAAGGAAAGGCGCGTTTTTACAAGCACTACGTTACTCTTATTGACAATTCAATTTTCTACTTTTGTGTGCAATTTATTATTGGAGAAAGTATCGCGTTGAATTTTTACCATAGTAATGCTGTAAATCAAATGCCCCCGTGGTTGGAGCAACCCATAAAGTATATTGTTTTATTATGATTACAAATTATATTGCTACTAATCTGTTAGTAAATGCAGATGAGTTGTATCTTTAATTGGAACAAAACAACATTTTTTTTTGTAAACTTGTATATATTGTGAGAGGAAAGCTAAAATATATAAACATACCCTAAAAATTTCATAACTCTATCTTTAATAGCCTTGACTGGGCGTTGATGATTGAATGAATCAGTCAGTCAGTTCTAAAAACGGAGAAATTCGTTTTTAGATATTCACACGGGACCCATTTCTAAAAAAGAATCGCTTTGATATCTCATTCCGTCATGAAGAATTGCTAAATGTATGGTTTCGTGATAAATTTTTTTTTCAACTCTTTGAACCCTTTCTAAGTCAATTTTGAAAATTTGTTCTTAGGTATTTGTACGGAGAATGTTTTAGTGCTTAAACGAAGTCGATATCTCAATTAGCGGCCGAAAAAAAACGAAAAAATCGAATTTGCAAACATACCCCGTTTTACCCTTTTAAAATCGAAATTTCGAAAAATCCTTTCTTAGGGCACCTCTACACACCGATACAAAAATATCCTCAAAATTTCATGTCTCTATCTTTAATAGCCTTGTCTGGGCTTTGATGAGTCAATGAATCAGTCAGTCAGTCAAAACATCCTCTTTTATAGATATAGATTTATTTTAATGCACTCAACTAATTAATGTACACAAAAATATTAGTTAAATAATTAAACATATTTTTTATTATTCTATTTTTATTGTCTTCTATGCATAAAAGAATTTGATTCATAAAAAATGATTACTTCTACTGTTAAGACATCTATTATGGATAATATATTAGAACAAAAATTCATTCAGTTATTGAGAAGTCTGCCAAGCCTGGCTGACTATAGAATGTCGGAGGTCGGGTTACGAGTTTAACCAGATGAATATGGCATGGCCGGGGCTAAGAATTCAACCAGGCTTGGGCCATTATTGGTTTGCCAAGGCTGGATCTCCCAGCGCTGGCTCAAGTCTGGGGGCTTCTACATGGGTGAGCGTTTGCTGTTGTAATACTCAATGGCACGCGTGCTTTATCATCCATTGAGAAAAGGAAACTTGGTCTGGACCCAAAACTGAATGGCTTATATTTACACAGATATAATCGTATATGTTTTGTAGGTTTTACAAGGTAATAGTTTGACCATAACATTTAATAATGTCACACTTCGTTGACCTCCTCCCACCACCTTAAGGTGCGACGTAATTCATAGATGAACCCTATTTATTTCATTATATAATTGTTAATAATATAATATGATAAGTAGATCTAAGGTACAAAGTCAAACGAGTTAATAGATGATAAACATATGTAGTTGATCTTACTCAGTCTTTGAAGACTAAGCGCGTTTCTATTCATGGTACTTGAGTGCTTGAACTAATAATCATATATCATAATGTTTAAACAGTATTTTAAATACCATTGACTTAATGATAAGTGTTGTTTGTAATACTCGTAACACTAAAAAGAAAATAAGGTGATCAGGAACTACAGCCATCAGGAACTGCAGCCCTCAGAAGCTGAGTCGTGCAGTTTACGTAGCGGTCTATTCATATATAATGATTTTCCAACCGAAGTTCTCCTTACTTTAGTTTCTTACTTTCCATTCTGATATCCTCTATAATTTCCGATTTTTCTCATTTTATCATTGCTTTGTCGTTTTCTTTGTCATCCTCACTAGTAGTAGGTATTTTATTCTTTTATATCCACTCCCACAACTCCTAAGTCCTCTACTGTCTTTTTTTAACTAGAAATTCATTATTTTCTTCAAAAATCTACTATTTTATGTCGCTGAGAGTAGCAACTTATGATTATTTTATAATACTTCTGATTCACAGACAGAGATAAAGAGATTGGAATAAAAATTTCCTGAAATCCTTTGTTCCATTGATTGATTCGTTATGAGATGAAATAGATAACCCAAGACTTTGTCACATCCATTATTTCCTAAACATTTCGCGTAAATCCATAATCGTCCATAATAAAAGTGATGAAACAGTGAAATCTTTTGACCCGAATAAACATTGTTAAATTTGGAAACGTCTCTCATCAATCTCAGTTCTTTTAATTTGCACTTACCATTCCCTTTTGCAATTTCGCTTCCAATTTGGCTTCGATCACAGTCCTAATACCTAGCCCCAAGTCGATCGAATGCTAATGGTCCGTAACAAGTTTTCATTTCGTATTCTCTCAGATTCTCTTTGGACGCCAAAGATGCAAATTCGTATGTCGCATAAAAATCAGTTTACTCGATCACAAACACTAAGATTACTAGAATATAAGAACTATGAATAACTGCATATGTAAATATTATATGTATCTACAGTGTGTGAGACGTAAATATCAAAAATATTTCCCCCGTACGTATTGACAACATTCTAATCTTAAATAAAATGTCTTCTGATCTTATTTAACTTATCAGGCGTCTTCTGCATAATCGCAATTCTTTATTTAGAGTCATTCAAATCAGAAGGATCAGTTTTTTATACATACCCTAATAGAAATAAATCTAGCAATGTTAGATCGGGTGATTGCGCTGTCTATTTTATCTATTATCGCTTCCGTCTTCACTAATTCCAAATATCCCATATCGGATTCACTGAAACTTCTTGGTTTCCTGGGTCAGGATATTAATTTGTCAAAGTTACAATCATTAACCTTTTAAGGTGTGAACTGCTCTCATTTAGCTGGGATTTTAGGTTGATAAGTAGCGGCAATTTCACTGAATCGCATGATAGGTAAGTGGAAAAAAATACTCATCAGAAAACGTCTTTTATTGCTACCCATGAGCTCCTGAATAAATATAATTCAATAGGGATGTAGTTTATCCCTGTCGTGTCGATCCACTACATTAGTTCGATTTCAATCACTCAGTACATTGGCAGCTGCTGTTAATATCACTTTTACATGACCAAACTGGCGAAAATGCTTCTCTATTTCTATTCTACCTATTTACTACCTGTTCTGTTCGGGTTTTATCTAACCATACATTCGCATTTCGTTATTTTTCTTCGAAATTAGCAGTTCCAAAGCTACAACAAATCATATGGAACTACATATCTATATTTCCATTATCGAAATTAAGAAATGTTATGAGTTGTTTCATTGAAAACAAGAGTTGTTACTCACACTGTGCATGAAGAAATAAAAATGTCTAAGGCATCTGGTCGAAAACAAAAATCATACATCCCCATAGATTATGATATGAATATTGAAAATCAACTAATTCTATGGAAAAATGAAACGACAAAATAGAAGAAATATATACCAACAGTAAAACTGAAATGGAACTATCCAATTTGAAGGAAGAAATAAAATCAGTTAAAGGTGGAAAAACTTATGGTCCTGACGACCTACCTGCAGATACTAATTAAGGAACAATATCTAGATGAGATGAACTCCAAGTTTAATAAGATCTATGCAACAGGAGCAATACCGAAGAAATATCTTCAATGAACGTTTGTCACAATTCCAAAGAAACATAATGACAAAAAATACTAAGGTTTTTCTCAAAATCATCCACCGTAGAATTCATAAGAAGCTAAAAGTTATAACAGACACACAGTTCGATTTTGGAAACGGTTTCGGCACAAGGAAGGTTTTTTTGACTACTATAACTTGATGTAGCTATGTCTTAAGGTCATCCAAAATTTAATGATTATAATAAGGCATTTGTTAAAGTGATACACAAACAATTAATAGAAGCCCTGGAACGGAGTAATCTTGACAGAAACTGTACTCAAATCGATCTGCATCTATTTGTATGCAGTCCAACAAGTTTAAAAACAACAAGCTTCTCTGTAGAGAACACAAATTGATATAGGACTTAACTATTGTATCTTGTAGGAGCATAATTCTTCAAAGTATATTGCAAGCGAAGACTAGAAACCTAGAAGATGTGATGCTGAGAATATAGTAGACAGTTCATGTGGTCAATATATAAATGTCCTGAGAGGAATGGAGTAGGACATATGGATCCTTCTTGAAAAATAAAACTTTGATATTTTGGCCATAATTTTGAGAGGTCCAAAATATGGAATCCAAACAATCCAATTTCAGGAAAATAATATAGGAAAAAGATCTATTAGAAGGATGTCTTAGCTTAGGAACCCTCAAAAATTACTGAACAAAATAGTTATGAAAAAAACCAACCTCTGAAGAGGAAGGAGTCGCCTAAGGAACTTTGTGGGATAGTTACTCCTTATTTGTCGCTTAGTCTATTTTATGTCATTTATCTATTATTAGATGTATTCAAATCTAAAACTTATTGTACGAACCAAACTGGTACATTTCACAGTTTGTTATAAATAGCTCACTTGGGAGCAGATGACACTTTCTTGAATTAGTCTCTATTGCCAGTTTGAGTCTGTTTCCATGGAAACTTCGGACGCCCGTGGAAAACTTGACGAAATTTATTATTTGTATTCCACAAAAGCCCAAAAATTCCCTTTGGCGTGAAACTTTCTAAGAATTTAAATCATCCGGGGTCCAGCTGTTGCTCGACATGATCAGAAGTTGATGGCATGGAAATGACTAACATAGAGAAAGAACTGCGCGATCTAAAGCGATTTTGTAGTTTGGAAAAGTTTCCGAATAAAATTATTCGTTGGAAATAATTAGTCTTTAACAATAGCAACTTTTTATTAATTAGGTTAGTCCCGGTGCTAATTAACAGACATTTTATAATTCGGCTCAATGAACAATGTAATTGAGTTAATAGAACTAGCTCGTTTTGCCATGGACAGAAATCTTGATAGGAGTAATTTATCACGAAAATTATTCAAATACGATGTTAAAGTTTAAAACTAGTTTTAGTACATGAAATATTAGGTGGGGCGAAAAGTTCGTAAGCTAACACATAGACGGCGCAACTGGTATTCAACCCATTTAGCACTAGCCGTTAAGAGAAATTTGAAAGCTATCACACTTTATGTTTGTCAGTTATTGCATTTTGAATGAAGCAACTTTTGTCAGATTGGAATAAAATGGATGAAAATGATTTGTTAAAATGGTAAAGCATCAGTTTGTGTAAAAAAATACATTTGAAGCTAATGTTGGTATTGATAAACATTATTCGGAGTTATGAGATATGACTACCAAGGACAACGCAAACAGTGGACGCCCTAAAGAGGCTGATTGAGAAAGCTGAGACTCCACAAATGAAAAAGGAACATATTTGACATGTTATAAATGGATATTTGGGTATGCAATAACTCATCATAGTATATGCAGCGCGAGCAATGTTTGAAGCAGTTCAACGTGAATTTTTTCTTCAATATGTTACAATTGATGACACATGGATCTATCATTTCACATTGTACTGCAATTAACAATCAGCTGAGTCGATTGCACGTGATAAACCGACTCCAAAGCAAGGAAACAATGATCAACGACGTGGCGTTGTTGGAACGTTTGAATGACGAAACCGCAGTAATACGACGTCGAAGAGAAAAAAAGGGTTTTATCAAGCTAATGCACCGTATCATAAATGGCAAAATTGCAAGTATTTGGCTTCGAATTGCTTTCGTATTCACCGTATTCTCCAAATCTGGTCCCCAGTGACTTTTATTGTTCTCAGACCTCAAGAGCATGCGTGCTGGACAGCAATGAAGAGGTTATCAACGAAACTTAAGTCTATTTGGAAGCTAAAAACAAATCATACCATAAAATGATATCGTAAAATTGTATGGCTCTCGCTCTTGAAGGTTACTATATTTAATCACAGAATTAAGTTTGTTTTATCAGTTTAACAGTTGTTCTGTTTTTTACGTTCATTTATTTAATCGTTGCACCAAACTCACACTTTTTACAAAAACAATTTGCCACCACTTTAGATATGGAATGTAGAAAATTAATTGAAAAATTCACTAAAGTTACAGAGAGTTCTGATTGTAACGTAAAATGAAAGTTCAAATACACAATTTGTCCATCAAATAAAGCATAAACATACAGTTTGGAAAGCTTAGACTTTCCTCTTGAAACCTTTTCTTTCCGTTTTTCATCGATTTTGAATTGCATCCCTCCAAGTGTTTATTTAATTCAGGAAAGAGATGGTAATCACCGTGGGCCAAGTCTGGGTAGTAAGAGGGGTTTGAGACAGTATTCCATCCAAATCTGTCTTTGCGCATAGGCTGCACACTCGTACGCTTTTTCTCATACACCTCACACAGTTGGAAATAAATATCCACCGGAGAAAAAACAAATCACACAGTGTAATCTATACCTGGAATAAAATTGAAGCTTTCACGTGTATCAAGAAAAAAATGAATGTTGTAGGCAGCTCGCTGGAGTGAGATCTGGGAGAAAGGAAGTTAAGCTACATGGCAGTTTGCCAAAACTCGCCAAACAGTATTCCTAGCGTGTCCAGCTCCTTGGGAGCCTTATTTTATGGACAACTCTCGTGATTAGTAATTGAAAAATCATTTCAACAACTTGTTAACTCAAAAAATTCATTTTCCCATACACTTCACACAGTTGGTAATAAACATCCACCGGAGAAAAAACGAATCCCACAATGGAATTTATACCTGGAATAAAATAGAAGCTTTCACAGCTGCCAAGGCAATAATGAACGTTGTAAGCATCTCGCCGGAGTGGGATCTGAGAGAGAGGAAGTCAAGCTACATGCCAGATCGCCAAAACTCGCCCACCAGCGTTCCTGGCATGTCCAGCTCCTTGGGAACCTTATTTTATGAACAACCCTCGTGGATTTTAATGGAAAAATAATTTCAAGGACTTGTATGAAACTTGGATAGCATATAACCCAAAAAAATCAATTAAGATTTCCATTCCTCGATAAAATATATAATGAAATGTGCAATACTTCATCGCTGTGTATCTTAAAAATTGATAGAATTTATAGAATTGTATTTATTCACGAGTCGAGACGAGAAAATTCTATTCCATTTTATAAAATCAATAAATAATTATTATGTGGGCAGAAATGAAGTTTTTAACCTGCTGTCTGGAAAAGTTATTGCTAAGCTGCGTTGAAGAGATAAGACCTAAACAAACTTATCCCTTTCTAGTTACTTACGTGAACATATTGTAGGATCGTAATGAAAATGAAGGTTGCCCGAAGATAAACAAAATTTAAAATAAATTCAATAATCGCTCTTCTCAGAGAAAACTTTTTTAGATTTAATCGATTAGATATAACAAATTTGAGATTGAGAATATTTTTTACTTTCAATAAAGGTGAGGTGGAACAAGGTATGATGTTTTTTCTTTATATATGTATAATTAGCACTATATTTGATTCACAAGAAGTATAGTACATGAGTAAAAATTCATTTTGAAAGAGCGACTAGAATTTTATACATAGTCAGAGAGAATGATATCACTGACCACAACAATTAACACGTTTTGCTCTCAATTGCTATCGCGCTCTTTCAGTTCCGGAAAGTAGCTAGAAGCAAGATCAGGATTTAACACAGTACCTTTCGTAAAATATAGCCCAGACCATCGACAGGGTAAAACTCAAAGACGTTATAAGCATTTTACAAGCAGAAAGAGTCAACGACTTGACTCACCAAACCGTACAAGAATACAGAACGTTAAGACAGTCACAGTTGACATTTCAATATCAACAGCAATTAGTCGGGGCGGTAGTTTAAGTCCAATGCTTTTGAACCTTATCCTAGACCGCATAATAAGCGGAATCAAAACTGCAGGTAGGAGATACATGATGGGAAAATCTACAGCGAATGCTTTTTAGGTTTCACCAAATGGCAGAACAGTTCAATGTAAAGATATTTATTTATAAGCCTGTCTAAAACAATAAGTAAAGACCCAGTAGGCTGTAAATTAGATAATAGAGTAATAGAATTACGAAGAAGCACTCATACAAGCCTATAAAGTCACCAGAATCTCCGGAAGTTTGCGCACAACAAATTCATGTCCATCTCAAGCAAGTTGCGTATATACAGACCAGCTGTACGTCCTTTTTTTAATCCATACAGCTAAAACGAGAGCGGATACAAGCAGTACAAAACAACTTCTACGAACAACAGAGATGAAAACACTTAGAATAATAGCGGGGATGACCTTTTGGGACAAAAACAACGCAGTTTCAACATTAGACAAACCTGTGCCCAATAACAGATGGGTTCGTAGGAGAAGACGAGATTGGCATACGACAACAGAATGGAGGAGGATCGGCTGGCTGCAAAAAAATTCAAGAAGAAGCCAACCACCAAAAGATCAGTAGGCGGACCTTCAAAGAAATGGGTCGAATCATGGACATCGACATCTCAAAATCGAGACTGAAGAAATTGGAGAAAACAAAAATAAGTGGAAGAAAAAGAAGATCATAATTGAATGAATTAGGGAGCTTCTTGAGTGTGGTATGACATGTGAGGTCGAGCGTTATCATATCATTACCGTTTATGTTTTATTGTGGAGAGAAGACACTGTTGGGAAATATGGTAGATACGTGAATTCTTACTCAATTAAACTATTTTATAAAAACACCAACCTTAGACTTAGTAATTTTATTCATATGCATGAAGACGTATATCTGTACAGTGGACACAGCTATGGACTCTGCATCTTAGGTTACAAATCTGGTCCTTATTACTCTTGGTTGCAGAACACTAATTTTGGAAAAATTATGAAACCTAATTCTTCGTCAAGGACAAGAATTTGGCAACAAAATGTTAATTAGACTAAACTATCTTTCAACGATAGGTTAAAATTTAGATAATGTGGGACAGAAATTCACTCACTGTTTGCTACAAAAGACCGTCATCATAAACTTCGTAGGTTACAAGATTCTTTGACTTCTTCCAGTTGTGTGCCCCTATTTCATGGACTGTGATTTGGTTTATCTCCTCCACGTATCGTCACTTATTACCACATCTGTTGTAGGTATCCATAAATATCAAAGCTACCATAATCTTTATGGTAGTCTGTAAGAAATTTTGTAACCCATCTTGCACATAATTTATGGTAACCTAGTGTTGACAGTTTTAAGCAGCATTAACATTTGAAAATAAGTGGAATGGGTGGGTAGATTTTCCCGTGTAGCTTTTTCTCTAAATTTATTTATAATTTAATTTGATAATGGTTTACCTTCTCTTTTTAATTCTATCTTTTTTCTTGGTATCTGATAAATTATAAGAAAGACGCGAAAAAATTTGTTTGTACATGAATTTCTTCAATTAATTAATGCCTCTATTTTAGACCACAGGTACTATAATATAGCTTACCGAAAGAGAGCGCAGAGCAAGTAAAAGAATAATAATAATACGGAGTATGAATAGGAAGGAGACAAAGGACTAAACATTTGCTTTTTAATATATAATGGAAAATGTTATGTTAGTTTGGATTATCATTATTCAAATTATTTTTTTTTACAGCTTTTCAGCGCTTTTGTAAAATAGCACTCGTAAAAAGTGATTACTATAACTCGATTGATTTTATAGTAAACTTAGTTTGTAAACGAATTTTCATATTATATTCTAGTTTACGTAAACGTGTTTCTCAAACGAATATTTCTAAGAAATGGATGATTTTCTATCTATATTTTCTCAAAAACATCCCATTAACCAATTTTAAATATAGCGAGTTTATACTTTTCACGTGAGGCAGAAAGTCGCAAGCAGGAAATTGAAAATACTTAAATATTGATTTTCTGTATTCGAAAAGAATTCAACCTACTTTATCGAATCTCTCTCTATCTGATTTACGACGTTATTTGCAATCTACTGATACATGATACCTTCAAAAAATATCAAATTTCATAGCGAAATGGAAAATTGGAGTCTTTAAGAAAGAAAAAGTATACAAAAAATTGAAACATATAAATAAGGTGTTTGTAGAATAATAAAAATTGAAATTTATATAAAAAATATTTGTCGTAGCCTTCTCAATGAAAGGAATCGTGTCAAAATGATACGTTTTACGGGAAAGAATCTAATGAGTAGGACAGATGTGGACATATAGCAAAATTTTATGGATAAAAAACATCTTTTTTTTCTGGTTTCTTGTCCATCCACCTTCACGATTTCACCACACCTCTAATATCCTAATTTCTCATTCTATATTTGATACTCATTCATGGAAAATCATAGAACAAAATAAAGAGAAATTGAAAGCTATTGAAGTGAATGCAGCATGCCTGGAATATTTCGAGATCGGAAGCATTTGATGTATATCTACAAGAGAACATATTGTTGTGGTAGGGATATTTATAAAAAATGTAAGGTATCAAAATGGATACCGCAAGAGAAAACCTGTGGAAACTGGAACGAGAGGGTGAAATTGTAAGTAACTTTTCGGTGAAAGTAATCACTAAGACGATTGGTGAATGACAAATTTTATAGGAGTATGAAGAGCAGAAAATGTGAATAATTGTAAGTAACATTTCAATTATCGACCGCTTTTTTATAGATTCGTTAGCATCTAGTCCCTGCTTGATGATGATGAATTGACTGTAGATTGGTTCCGTGAATAAATTCTAACACACATCTGCTGTTATTTGTAAAAGAGGAGAATGATTATCGAAAGTACACTTTTTCCTTGTTTTAATTAATTCTTCATTCGTTCGCTTTCAAAAAACAAGTCTTATCTTTATTTATTTATAATTATTCCTAAATTTGACGGCAAATTTTAACCTCCTTTTTGTCGGTCAAAGAAAATATTATTTTGTTAATGTAAACTTGAAATGATTTTCTTTTCAAAGGACCAATTGAGTTGTCTTATTTCATACACTTAATTAATGAGATATATTGTAATAAATATGATACAATGGAGCGTGACTCTTCCTTGTTCACTTATTGCCTTTCGTCTATTGTTTGTTCCGAGGCTTGTTTCCACAGATAAAGCGTTTGAAGCAGTTGAAGTTTGGTCAGGAGTCTCAGCTATGACATCTAAAATAATCTCTCTTGGAAAGGGAAACTATCATATCGTTAAGATTTTATGATCAGTTTTAAAATAATCATACTTTTCCTTCATACTCACATTAGAAATATAGAATTTTAATCACGCATGTAAAACGATTTCTAAGTTTTAATGAACATAGATATCTTGGAATTACTTGAATATTTCAGTTCCAATTCTAGAAAGTACCGCAGTTTACATGTAGCATTTGCAATTTTCGAAACATCACGTAACAGAGTGAAATTATAGATGCAATAAAATGAATTCGGTTTTTCTTGGTATCCATTAAACGAAGTAAAGTGAAAACGAGAAAAGGCAGCGAGAAAATGATGAAGGTAATAAACCATGATTTTCACTTATTACGGGGTGTTAAACTTTACGTTCTCATATAAAATGCACTATTAAATTTTTGAGCAAGAAAGTATTGGAAAAGGGAATCAGTTATTGCCAAGGGCTGAGTAATTTTTTGATATATACACACCAGACTTTCTTAAAGTTTTATAGCAATAACATAATGTGATTGATATGTAATCTTAATTACTCTTAAGAAACAGAAAAATCAGAAGATAAACCAAATTTTTAACTTAAATTAACATTTGAAAACATCTGAGAAATTTTTCTTTTTGTTCTTTAAAATTTTTGACGATTCAGGTCAGTTGAATTATAAAAAAAAACACTATTGTTGTAAAAACAGAACACGGACGGTAAATCAACAACGTTTTTGTTTTATTCTCGGAACAGGGTCGAATCTGCCGACGAAATTACCAATATTCCGACTCACAAATCATTTTTAATGGTGTCCTGCGGAGACGTGGGGTTCAGCACAGCAGGATTTGAATTTTAAAAGATTGCCGGTTTTTATTGATTACTCGGAAATCATTCTGTTGTTTTCCCGGAAACTTTCTGCGAGATTTCAGCATTCCTACCACATAACTTTTATAAATCAAGCAGAAATAAATCCAATGAATTTATCAATATTTTCACAACTTTCTGATGGGGAACATCGAAATTATGTACGGTGAACAAAGTTGCGGAGTTCTTTTCTGACATGGATTATTGCACACTAATTCAAAGTTCATTTCGGTGCAAAACTATTTTTGAAGATAGAATGAATTAAATGATGAAATGGAATAATATTTAGACACAAAATTTAATATTCCAGTGTTTCCCATTAAAAATCATGACATATGGGTGAAGTCATGCAAAGTGTTTTGATATGTATACATAGTATACAAAAAATATAATTTTTATGAAATCCTACTCTATCTGTAAAGTAATTATATTAAGCAAATGAGTTGTTTCAATCAACAAAACATGTAGGAAATAGTGCAGTGACTATTTTATTTTATTAACAATTTTACATAAATTATTATTACCGATAAGCTAATTAATAAATTTATGAGACTTTTTTAAAATCAACAGTTCTAAATTTTAAGAGGTAATTCACTTTTTTAATGTTTTCTCAGTCTCCACCAGTTGAACAATTACATTATTATGTACATACCAAGGGGCATTTACAAAACTATGAAGAACTTTGGACTGAAATCTTTCTATAATTTCGATGTTGGATTTGGACGCTGCGTCCCAGAGTTGTATCCCATAACTCCCCACTTTTCTTCATCTACTTTAATGCGCCATTGTTTGAGCCACATGAAAACAGCTTCAAGGTTATTTTGCAGTGTCTGAAATGCTGCAGATTTAGTGAGAAGATAAGACAGCAGTGTCATCTGCATATGACGCAGTAGTTTGTTATTAGCGGAAAGATCAGCTGTATACAATATACAATAAATAATATACAAAACCACTGAAAATAAGTTAAAGATGCTAAAGAAACTGAACTACAGAAAATGATATTCAAAAAACACATAGAAAACAAGGTTTAAAAATCCAAACAGAACTGTAACGTTCGAACTACATTCTACAAAGCTATTATCAATGTAGTAACAGTTTTAATAATTATGATGAGGGAAAAAATGTATATTATCATCTGTACGGAAAATATGAGGTTGTACGCTATCAAAAATATCGACATCAACTAAATTGAATTGCGGAAACTTTGATTATAGAGGTACCCAGATCTTTGTATAGCTCATTTAGAGTTTCTCACCAAAAAATCGGTCCTAAATAATGACCAAACCTGGAATATGCCTCAGAATAATGAATTTGAAAAGTTCAGCTTCAAGAAAAAAATTACCTCAATACTGTTGCAGATGTAAGTGGAATCAAAACACCGATATCTAAGCAGCCATAAAATATAGGCTTGTTTGGAATAGCCTGGAAAAATAAAATAATGAGATAGCTGATAAGCACGTTAAAATTGGGGCAGACAAGCCCTTCATGGAACCTGAACCTTTTATTGTGTCAGCTACAGAAGGTCGATAGGAGCAAAACCAATTATTGGGACAACCTGCAGAGGCTGAGACAGGCTATGACACTAGTTGGAAACTATAACCAGAGAAGATCTGCTGAATGAATCAACCAAAATAAAAACAATCTATGAATACTAACAGGAGTCTTATCGATTGTCTTGAAGTGTTGAAAACTACAGAACTCCAGAGGACTGCACCTGGGAGCGTGTAAAATAGAAGAAGAAGATTAACAAATCAGCTGTAAACACTGGGGTTTCCCAGTATCGCATCAGGAGAGGGGGAACCAATAGATCCTTTGGGTCGAAGTGTATATGATACCCCAATATCTACATAGAAAAAAAGAATTTCTCGTCCTCCAATGAGCAGCTTTACCTTGGTTATTCGATATATCTCTCTTAAGATAGGTCCTGTACAAGATTAAATGTCCACAACTTCTTTGTTTCTTTCGAATTTACTTATTTCGGTTAACTATTTACTAGAGTTTCTAGGAGACGCACACGATCCTCCCACTCTTTTGATTTTGTGATTTCTCCTTTTCTGAATCCAAATTTGTTTAACTTGATTTTAGAAATGTACATGGAGTTGAGTCTAGGATTTCATGGCTCAAAGATACACTGTAATTTACTCAGGTATTGTCTCATTGTGTTTTCTCTTTTAGATAACTGCTTCATAGTGTACATACTGTATGCTTGGGCTACATTTTCACCTCTTGACTGATATTTTTACACATAAAATAAGCTGTTCTGACTTTTTAATGCTGAAAATATATGTCAAAATACAGAAAACAAGCTTTACACTAATATTGTTCAGGTTAACATTTGTATCACTAGCAGTTTTTGTTAGTTTGCACAAATTTCTTATTAATTTAGAGCATTCAGTATTGACTGGTAGATGCATTTCATGGATTTGTTATTCTTCGGCTATAGATAATTCGTAGGCAATTTATTTTATATCATCTTCATAAAGTCTAAAGAGCATTAAATATCGATTCTTAGTATAAACCTGCGTCAACAAGTGCCTAGTAAGTGTAGTATATTATCATATATTATATTGTGGTGAAAAATGATTACCAAAAATTTTCGATTTTTATTATTCAGAGCAAGTTAATGTTAGAATTTGGTGAAAAATTTCCACTGTGAGAAATCTACAATTTTCGTCATCTGTAAGTTGTTAATTCAAATTATTCTCGATGAAAATAAACAACGTAATATGAGTCAAAACTCATATTAATTAATACAAATTAATTAACAAACAAAATACCCTCTTCACATAATCAAGCTCGTTATTTAGAAAATACCCTCGTAGTTGAATATTAATTGGCTCATTTAGGTAGAAAATTTTGTTCAATTTCTCTTACACATGCTCAACAATGTAAATTAAGAATGACACTTTTGTGATTTTTGAAAATATTTCCGTAACAACGTATGATGATTTAATTATTTTCCACAGTTTCGTTGTTGCCGAAATTAAACTAATTAACTTTAATCGCAATTTGATGGATTACGTTTATGAAATATTAGTTACGGATAATATGACAGTTTGGAAAATACTCATTTCATCGATGAAATTTTCTTTAAAGAACATTTCTGGTTATATGGGGGTATATACACACATCAAGGTACACTACCTTTTTGCCCACCTCATAATCCATTCATTAAAATCGAAATTTAATGAAGGGATTATTGTTTGTCTTTGATATTGTGAAGCAAAAGTCTTCACGGCGTATTACTTGCCATCGCCTGACCGACAAAAAATTTATCTTCCGTTATCATTGAGTTGGAGAAAAATCAAAAAGCAGTGTCCTACTTCCACTTCACACCTTTGGAGTTTTCTGAAAAACAACTACAAGAAGAGGTTACTTAAGTTGCTCTGTCTAAGATACGACTCAAAATAACATTAGTCGATTTTGGGACATATTTTTTGTTATGGATAACTTACATGAATGAAATTTGGGCAAAAAACAATCAAAAACCCCAGCTTTGAAACATTTTTTAGCGAGGATTGCGAGACAGCTCGTAAGTTGGGTCTAATTGGTAGGGTGCTCTTCAAATTTTGTATTTAAACTTCAATTGTTAGACATATTTCGTGTCAAGGTCAACAAGGAGTAGCACAGGGACCTTTTCTGCCTCCGGTACTCTAAAATATCTACACGTAAGACGGACAACATCCAGTCACAGACGATGACGTCATTACTACCAGGAGCACCCAACTGACGATGATAATACAAGAAACAGAAACATGAAAATAAGATACCTTGAGACTACGTGTAGAATAAATCACCTGAAATGTCGAAGTTTTACCTGGGAATAATTCTAGACAAAATACTCATATCCAAGGACCATGTGGATGAGATTAGGAAGAAAAGAGGACGACTAGAAAGGCTTATCGGAATAGATATCTAAGCTGAAACTAAAAACAAAGTTCACTTCATCAATACCATCCTTATTCCCATCATGTTATAGGCATCAACAGGATGCACTACCATAATCCACCTAAAAAGTTATAAGCCCAGTATAATATCAGTATGAGGCAAGCTGTGAACGCCCTTCGGACTAAGCAGATATACCCAGAGCTGGACTGAAACAAGGTGGAAGAAACAGCCAGAAGAATCAAAACACAGAACAACATAGTTTGCGTCGTTATGCGATGTATTGAGAGAATAATGGACTGAGTTTGTATGTCTACATGTAGCCAATTTATTTACAATTTACATGATAGGAAATTTCTAGGAATTCCACCTTTATCATGTGACATTTTTAGATAAATGATACAGAAATAACCGAGAGTGTTAAGATAAATATATTTGTACAAATTACTATGAAACTTTCACAAGTTATGTAAAGAGTTGATACAAATCGTAACAACCAAGTACTTACATCAATTTGACAACACTACTTGGGTGGATGATTCAATTTGAACAACGCTGTATATTTTAATTAAAGTGGAGTACTTGATAACCAACATTTATTACTGAATTAATGAGAGTAGAACAATCTATTTAGGCGATGAAATTGAGCATTACTTGTATTAAATCTTAGTGGGTGGTCTATTTGTTGATGGATATTCGTTTTATGTAACTAAATTGGATCCAGATTAGCTGGGTTATCAAGATAGGGGAATCTGTCATAATGGATATCCTTTTGTTTTCAAAAATTAATTAATTGCAATATGAAGTGGAAAAAAGGTAACGTTGGGAACCACAAAAAGAAGGAATAGCCAATTCAATGTATTCAAAATGTTTCATTTATAACGTTCGAACTTAATTTTCATAGCACACACATCTTAATATTGAGAAAATAGATTGAGAAGTCATGAAAACTATATCTACGAACTCTCTTATTATTATATTCAACTCTCTTCCAATGATCTAGAAATTTTTATAATTGAATTATGATTTTTCTAGTTGTTTTGATGCCTTCTTAATCTATTTTCTCAATATTAAGATGTCTGTCCTATAAAAATTAAGTCGAATGTATGAAAAAATTAAGAGAGACTTAAGATTCACGAATTAGGAATAATATCCACGATATTTGAGTGTTACTTCACGGAAATGGTTCAAATATTTTTAGGAAATTAGTTTGATACTGAAAAAACCAATATAAGTAAATAAACAATTGCTCTCAATATCTGATGACATCGCATAGAATAGAATGTAGATCTAAAATTGTACCCGTACAAAAAAGCAACCATGGAATTGATTGCTTCAAGACGTTTGACAGTAAATTGTTCCACGTATTCTAATTCTGATGTACAAGTAAATATAAAAGACTACCGCCATCGGAGTCTAACTAAAACGAAACACAAGCATGACAGGTCAAAAGCGATTATATAGTCTGTGAACTTCTGGCTCTTTGTACTTTGTAGATGATACATCAGGAGGTACAAATACCGTAAATTCATAGCATTTTTTGGAACCTCTTAGAGCTAGAAGTGGACGACTTCTATGGCTAGAAGCAAAAAGACGGGACAATCTTCGTGGACTACGTGGAAATTTTTCCGACAAAATGATCATTGAATAATTGTAATTTCTTAATTACGATTGAGTTTAGAACAATGTAAGGTTGGTATTATAGTCATCCTGTTTGATGTTCTAATTGTTTTGTTAGTATTGGTACAGTAAAAATTTTCCCAGTTGTTACATTTGACATTTCGAATGTGGAACAGGGTTTAAGACCGAAACCCACTAATAAAACGCCACGCCACCCCACGCCACGTGCCGAAAATGTGTGAATATGTTGTTCCAATTAATTCATTTTGAATCGTCCCAAGTGGGATAGCGTGGCGTGGCGTCCGCACACAAATTAGACACGTGGCATGGGGTGGCGTGGCGTGTTGCTAATGGATTTCGGCCTTAAACCTGAAGAATAGCTAGAAAACAAGATCTTCAGGAAAAATGACATAAACTTGACTCTCTAATACTTCGTTTTAAAATAATATATCGACTGATTCATTTTGAGAATAACGTTATGATTCGATGATGCCGTAAATTCAAAGATTCATATTCAAACGAAATGTAGAAATCTTACTGTGATATTCCTTCCTGCAAAGTTTTATATTTATAAATAAGGAGTGATAGTTTTTACTTGTATACGTTTATTTCAAGTGCCATTTCGTCAGCTTTATAGACTGAAATAAACTAATGAGTTTTAGTGTTATAAAAATAGTAGAAACTGTAAAATAAACTCGTTCCCATTTTCTCATTTTACAGTTAAATTTAAAAATAACTAATTATGTATAACCTCACTTAATCCCAAAATAATTAAAGTCGATTTTGACTAGGGATTTACTAGTATTAACTACGTGCTTCCCCGTAGATTATATTCTTTCAACATTAAAATCATTAATGGCAGTGTATCCCGCGGGTTTTTCGTAATTCCTATGATACCGTCTAATTTCCATGCAGTGATCGTCTCCATCGTGCTCTTCCATACTTGATTAAGAATGACGCATCGTGATTTTTACGTCAATGTAGACGCGGTTCATCGCGGCGGTTTTTGATTTAATTATCTCTCTACCCGTGGATCGCATTTTAATTCCAGATACGTCAGAATAAAATATTGTTGTGCATCTATCAAATAGTCGCAGCATGTTAACTTGTTATTAGGTTCGAGCTCCAAGGCACATTTTCCGCGATGGAGTTATGACAAAATACAAAAATTATTAAGCAAATTTGTAATCACAAAGGAAAAAGATAAGTAACGAAAAGAAATACTATTGGTGACTAAACTAAAAGTATCAATTATTTGTTGTATAGGAGACCCAATGTATCAACTAGATATTGATAAGAACCGGAGTCAAAATGTATCATAAATTAGCTTCATATTCAAGTTTGAAAGCTGCTTCTAAAGTAGAGTCAAGTATGATAGCAAAAGTTGTTGCTAGTTGATAGAAAAACGTTAAGATTCAAGTAGAAAGTTACAAACCAAGCTAGACTCCCGTGATGTCATATTCGGTCGTGAAATAAAACGTTGGTGTTCAAGTTGCAAGCAAATCCCGTTAAAGATTCAACTGAAGAGATCTACGGGTCAGATCCTCTTCGGCAGAAATATGAAGTTGAAATAGATTGACATTCAGATGAGAGCAAACTCTGTGAAGGTCCTAATATGCGGCTACTATAGAGTAGTGCTTGGGGTCAAGTATCTCGTCTGAAGATGGTGTCAGAGAGAATTTTTCTTCAGGTACCTGTGAAAGGATTGGTCGATACTGATGCGAGGATACGAGGAGTGAAATGGAGTTAAAGTAGATCGTGGAGTTACAGTTTGGAGTCAAGTAATCTCAGTAAAAATGCGGTTGAAGAGAACTTTAGAATAAAAACGAGGGAAGCTCCTGATATGAGGCTACCATGAAGTTAATGTTTAGAGGCAAGCAACTAAATTGAAGAGAGAATTTCACTTCGGATCCCTGCGGAGGTCTTGTTCGATATTGATGTGAGGATACAGTTGACTTGATATTTAGAAGCAAAAAACCCTTATGAAGATGCGGATGGAGAAGCTTTTGAATTAGATGATCAAAATGAAGTTGAAGTGCACCGTGGGTTAGTATTTGCAGTCAAATAAGTGGTTGGAGAGGTCTTTAGGTTAGAAACTTAAGTAAGTATTTAAAAGAAAGCAACTCGAGTGAATATGCGAATAGAAATATCTGGATGTCTGACCCGAAGGTACTGTTCGATATTAGACTTGGAGTTTGCTTGAAAATAATGAATATGTATGCAATTTCAGCACTAGGAATCTATAACTATTTCCAAGCTTTATATTTATGTGACATTTTTCTCTCAAAACCCCAACTATGTGCGCCTATGAGGTTGACACCAAGAACTATTAATTATTGATACTCATGCTCTCAATTTAATCAACAAGGTTCAAATATTGATTGAAACAACGTAATCAGCAATAAAATTTAATGATTTAATAAAAATAATGAAATATATTGGATGAGAATCAGATGGATATAAAAATATAAAATCATAGAGTTTATTTGGATGTTTTTAATTAAAAAAAATTGGTGTATCGAATGAGAAATTTAATTTGAAAGCAATACGAATGATAAGAGGGAATATATACAGCAACAAATTAAATTTTTGAAGGATACAATCATTCCTTTTCATCTTTAATTGGATTTGGTTGGGCTTCGAATTTTTGACGTCAATTTTATTTTCTACAATATTCAAAAAAAGATATTTTCTTTAAATTGATTTAGCTCTATGGAATCTCTTGCATACCAAAATACACTAGTAAAGTTAGATCGTCATCTCTTTCAAAAATTAGTAATTTTCTAGAACGTTTATAAAACGTTATAAATTTATTTCAACTCATAATCTTTTCTTTGCTCAAATTCAATTTTGGAGGGAAAAAATTTGTGTTTGGTAAATGGCGCAGAAATATTGATTTCACTGAAAATATGATGAATAATATATTCGAATATTGTAATCGATTAACAAACAAAACCTATTATAAACACCAATACTCTATATAATGAATTTACACTAACAGGAATTATGAAGCTTATGACATGTTAAAAGTGCATTTTGAATATTTTCTGCTTCAACCAATGTGTCTAGACAAAATTTAAGTTTGAAATTGAAACAAAGTAGATCGCCTCAACTGAAAAGTAATTCTATACGACGAAGAAGAAACAGTACAGAAATAGATAGGTATTTATTAGTTGGCAATAAGGCGTTTTAAATTCTTGGAGAAATAATTGATCAATATAACTTTGTTGCTTTCATTATTATACTTAGAATAAACTCGAATAAATACATATAAATACTCTTCACATCCACTAGTGATTATTGAAAACTAATCATAGACTTTTATCAAAGATTTGGTTTTACACACAGTACCTGTAGATACAGAATATCCAATGAGTAACCTTTCCCAGAGCTAAAATTATTCTTACCGTTTTTAGTCGAATTTTTCAAGAAAAGGAAATATATATATATATATATATATATATATATATATATATATATATATATCTGTTTAAGCTCTTATTTTCGTCTCTCGAGCAATTGATATGGGTCCGATTTGGTTCAAAATTAGCATACATGCCTTTTTTGGCGGCGGATTGATGTTATTAGAGTTTGGTTGAAAACAAATGAATATTTCGAGGAGTCGCAGTGCAAAAAAAATGGTTTTTGACCTTTGCTCACCTCTGCAGGTCAAACGAAAAGCGACTCAAAAATGAAATTTCACATATAGGTTCAATTAGTTGCGAGATGATTTCCTGTCTAAGGTCGAAACTTTCCATCTCCACCCCTCTCCATTTTATGGTCATTTTTGTTATATTTTCTTATTTTTTGGCCAGAAAAAGTTTAATTAGAGGGTTCGAACTTCGCATGCAAGTAGGGGTGATGTTGAAGAATTGTCTTTCTCAAGTTCAAAGTTTTATTTTTCAGTTCTTCTAGCACAAAACGCCCGAAATCATTTTGATCGTTGTAATTGTTGAACTGGACCGCCTCCTATTTAATGAATAATACGAGTATGATCGTTGCTAGGGTGATTTTTTTTACTTCCCATTTTCGAAATTTCTTGTCATTATGACAATTTTTTCTTTGTTGTCAATTGGAATTGAACAAGAAGGTTCGAGACCACCGGGTTTATTGAAATTATGAATTTTCATTCGAGAGAGAGAGTTAACTTGTGAAATGAAAAGTTATTGAGGAATAGCAAATTTTCCATATAAATAAATAAGATTGAGAATTGATATCATTTCCAAGAAATTCATTTTATTCAAAGATTTGTTTGTGTATTAGTTAAATTCTTCATTCGACGAAAAATTCGACTTTCGTGATGGAGCTCTGCTGCTCACGGCTTTTTTTCTTCTACACAGAGATGGAATATTTGTATCAAAAAAGATTTAGACCCTTCACTATGCTGATATAGGTAGATTACATTTCCATGATTTGGAACCTAACCTAACCAATGGTAAAAAAGACCTTAGCAATTTAAGAAAAATGTATGATTATAGTTCATACACTTAATCAAACTTTTATTCCGTTTTGTTTGATGAATTTGAAGAAAACAGTTTCAATTTTGAAGTGAACGTAAAAAATCTGGCAAAATATTATTTAAGCCAAAAACGTGGTACGTAAAAGAACAGCTTATTGCTTGATGATAAATATATTTTATGTCAGCCTGAAAATATGAATAAATAAATAAAATTTACTTTTGCCACCGCCTATATTGACCTGGTTCAAGTAAAGCCTCATTTATAAGTAAGAACAGTCTACCAATTTTCAGTTTTAGGCCTTCGCCGTCACCTTCTTTCCTGTTCCGCATTCTCTTCGTTGTATCACGCCACAATCATCCACTCGATGAAATTCTATAAAACCTCAAAATTGATTCGATTTCTTCCTCAATCTATCACTCCAAATAAAAGTATATTTTAGTTATAAAAAAAACAGCGATAAGAAAAAAAGTTGTTAACGAGAATCTGCTTTTTTATCACTGTTTTTTCTCCTCGGAGAGGGGTACAAAACACGCCGAATGGCATATTACATCATTAGATCTTACTCCTAGACATACTATCTTTTTTTGGATCTTACTTGTTTCGTGTTTCTTTTTCTTTTTAAAACCGCCGTTCTTCTTCATCATACAGGTTATTTATTTCCTGGTTTGTCCTTCTTCTCTATACCTCTTTCTCCTTTTTCCCTTACAATATTCTTCTAAGGTTAAGAGTGCATCACGAGATGAAATTCAAAACGAAGAACTGCATAGAAGAACAAAGAATACGTGGAACTAGACTCCCCATATCGCAGGAATGTCGGATAAAAGGTGTAAAGATACTACTAGAAAGGCGTTCCAAGGATACCAAGACAGGTGACGACAGCGCGAAATAATCTGGGTTAAGAAAGGTTTATGTCCAGAAGTTAACGAAACAGGCTCCTAAATGATGACGATTATACTTCTTTTCTCTCCCATATATCTAATTTGTTTTTTTTTTCGTTTCATGTGGTATCCGCTTCTATAATATACTGCCAGTCTAAAATAGATGTAGTATAGTTTTATGGGATATGTTCTTGGAGATTAGTCACTTGTCAATTGTTCCTTCCTGTTTGCTTCTTCGAGTTAACCTTTCTTTTTCATCGCCATTATTTTAGATAACTTTTCCAAGACAGAAGTGAGTGTTGACTTGCCGGAAGCTTCTCAAATGAATATTTCCAGCGCAAATTTGTTTTATTTCGGCTCAACGTGCCTCGACAGCGCTGGTCATCGGAATAGATATAGAAAGTAAAAAAATACTGGAAAGACTATTACAGGACAAATTATTTTTTCATATAAGTTGATAGATTCAAGGAACTCCAAATATTTCTTGATCTCTGTGGGGCAGTTTTGTTGATGGTACGGCCATGTTTGTGTCATAATCGCGCGATACGAACGCTCTAACCAGGTCACAATGATGTATTGCATTGATTGTTATGTAGATGGCGATGATTGCGACCAGCGACCGCGACTAATTTTTAAATCTCTTATATGAGTGATTTTGGCACGTTGCGACAAAAACACTGTCCGCAACACCGCGCCTCAAACGCGTCGTTCGATATTTCAACAGCAACGTATTGACCACGTTTCGTTTCTCTGATTTGTTTTTCACTTTTACTTGCAACTGTGCCTACAGTTGGTATATTTAGCATATCGCAAATGGAAATATCTCCAAATCTGAAACCATCCCTCAACCTAACAAATTTATGTAAAAGGCAGATTGGAATCATGAAAGTTGCAGAATAGGAATCCAGGTTTATGGCAGTATGAAATATTCGCCACTTGTTACTAAAAGTACAAAATACTAAAATACTAGAATACTAAAATGGCGTCATTCAATTTTGATTTTTGTCTGTGTGAACCTTCTCTAACACAAATGAAGACACATTCATTCTAAAGTATGAAAAAGCCTTTCTTCGTGACTTTTGAGAAGATAAAAAATATGTGAAACTGTCTGTAAATCTCTTTGCGGTAACTGTTTGAATACTATATTCTCTTCTTTTTCGCTTTCGGTTATATATCGAAATTCTTCATAGTTTGATCGGAACTGAAGTGAAAAAACACTAAAGAGTAGCTACGTGCGAAGAACTTTCAATACGGCGATCTAATCGCAGCGTTCTTGTCGCCACGACTGGGACGCAAATATCACCGTAAACTAAGAATGTTCTTTAAGGACAACAAATAACCGTAAATTTCGTGTCGTCCGTCTATTAGTAGATAAATGGATGTTGTGTACTGCATTCGCATTAATGGTCACGCCAAGAATCTTGGATATTATTTTTGAATTTGAGATCTCTCTCAAGACATATAGTCCGGTCAAATTATATTAAAAAATGAGAGTGAAGTTACATAAATTCCCATCAAGCTGAAAATCAGTAAAATTGTTTAAAATTAAATTTGAATGTTCCTAATCATTTCCTTGAAGGGAAAAAAATTTTAATCAAGGTCAAAGGTGAAAAAAATGAGTTTTTCGCGATTATCGACAAGTTTTGTCATAAAAATACCTTAGACAAAAATTGTTGATCATAAAATTATTTCCAAAAAATGTATTGATACTTTTTTTCCTATGAGCCACCGTTTCTGAGATATAACGATTCCAAAAGTTGTAAACGTTAAAAATGTTTAAGATTTACTGTCGTATTTAATGGTGATAATGATTGCACGAGAAATACCAAAGCTGCATACCAAGATTGTCGAACTTTAGCAACATCTTTGTCAATTGATAATTCATTTGATGAACTTATGACAATTCCCACCAGTCAACAACCACTAAATACGAGAAATTTTACAACTTTTTGAATCATTATATCTCAGAAACAGTGGCTTGTAGGAAAAAAAGTATTGATACGTTTTTTGTAGATAATTTTGTAATCTGTAATTTTTGTCTGAAGTATTTCTACGATAAAACTCACTTTTTTTCTGAAAATTGCGAAAAACTCAGCTTTTTGACCTTTGCCCTTGAATAAAATTTTTTCCATACACGGAAATGATGGGGCACATTCAAATTCTATGTTCAATCGTACTTTGAAAAATTTTACTGATTTTCAGCTTGATGGGAATTTATCTAATTTCGAATGTCTAAATTAACAGGATTAATACTAAGATTTCTATAGAGTTTTTTGTGATCTGTAGATTGGTTCAATGTATGGGATGGAAGCCAGATAAGAAACACAATCATTTTCCGAGTCATGAGGATTTTATTTGGATGATGGGTGAAAAACATTTTAATTGACCCTATAGACAAAAGTACCTATAAACAAGGAACTTACGAGATCATGGTTTGAATTAAGTTGATTTGATTGAAAGTCTTTTTATACGAGTGTTGTTACTCAAGTTCCAAGGTAGACAAATGAAATCAAACATTCATAATTGGATACAAATGTTTCTCAATATATTCTTTATTAAGATTAATGCACTTTCACATGTGTTTGAACTAGTTATCGAATAATTTCTTCCATTGATTGAGGTACTTCCAAAACAAGTGATTTGAACACTTCAACTTCTTCTTCAGGTGTTGAGAAACGTTAACCTCACAATTTATTTGTGATCTGCGGGAATAAGAAGAAATCATTGAGTGAGAAACAAGGACTGTACGACGTACGATGTTTTCACTGTTCAAAAACGTTTTTGTTTGAACTGATGTGTGAGAGCCCGCATTGTCGTGGTGCAGCATGATTTGCCATCTTCGATTGGTTTCCCTATTTTTTTGAACACAAATAAATGCTGGTTAGATTAGGTGACATGTCTAGTTATTTCGAAAAAAGCGGCGACCATTTACCTCGAAATCGATTGTTGTTTAGTTTCGGATTTATATGCCGTGATTCAACACATGTCACAATCTTATAGACGTCGTTTGAAGCACTGCGATTTAATTGATTGAACACGAACAAATCATGCATTATCCAATGTATGCGAGTGAAAATAATGCCAAAGTATGCCTCAATCTCATGGTCTATCACATGACGATCTTGCACTATGTTTTCTGGCACATCAACCGATTTTGGACGATATTCACGTGATTCATTCTGTAGCGAAGTACGACTACGATTGAATTCGGAAAATCAGCGAAAAATTGTGGCTCGAGATAGTGCTTCATCACCAAAAGTCGATGCGAGTTTATCGACATACTGCTGTTGGTTTAATCCACGACGAAAGTCATAGTAAATCATGGCATGAAAATGTTGGCTTCGATTTAATTACATTTTTTTTAATAAGATAAACGTTTCAAGTATCTGTAAACAAGTCTAATAGCACTCGTAGTACAATAGCTTCTGAGTAAGTTCACCATTAAACATGTCAAACGTCAGATTTGTCATATCCACATCAGTGTTGCCATAAATCAGAACTTAAGTAACAACCCTCGTAGAATATTGCAAATGCAGAATAGAAGATTTTATTATATAGAAAATTCTATAGAAAAAAGTGAATTCATCATATTACTAGTATTGAATTAATCACAAATTTTTTTATTGAATCATGATTGTATTGTAATCAAAAGCGAAATTTCGAGTTAATAAAGTTAAAAGTGAAAATTTAATTAAAAAATGCTTTGATTAAACAAACTTTTAGTTACGTTGAAGAATGTGGAAAATATGGTATCCAACTTCTTCGATTCAATAATATGATACTAAAAAATTGTATTTTCAAACGTTTCCCCATTTTTTTTTCAAATCATATTTATTATAGTTCGACGCAAGCAACAAACGAATTAAATTATCCGTGTTATTACCATTTTCTTCTTTTTATTGGCGCGTTTCCTCTCAGTTCGTCTCTGCGTCGGAATTAACGCTTTCCTCGATGTCTCTAAGGAGTGCTAAACCTGAAGTTGGCGTCGGATGAAATATGGACCGGCGCTGACTGACAGAAGTGGATAATGAAAGCGAGTGCATCTTGATTTAGTCAAGATATAATGAGGTTTTGTTTAAGAGAAAAACTGTCACTTGCACTCACTTGATCGTATCCATCTCGCTGTTATTCTCCCAAGGGTATGTGGAGAGATTTCTTGTGGTGAATTTGCAAATGAAAAATGGGAAAAATGTACGATAGGAGGAAATAAAATGGCGTCGGATTCGGAGGCTTGGTTGGTTCTAATGGGATTTTGATAAATAGACGGTTATTTCAAGGATTTGTTATATCTGAAGGTAGATTTTATCGACATACGTATTGCGTGTATTGTAGTGACTCTGATTGATTTACTGCACGTACTTTAAGTAGACCTATTCTCAATAACAGGATAAATAGATTATTATGGAAGAAAATTGATTCGTTTTAATATAAAAATAATTTTTATGCTGCTTTTGAACGAAAAACAAAACTAAACGACGTTCTTATAATCGATAATTCACAAATATAAAGAGATTATAAACAACATTTGTTGCAATAGATCGTTAATTGCTAACTGCTAATTGAAATAATATTGTTTCATGTTTATGAAGTAATTGGTAACAAATTACTAAATAATTTTAATGAACGAGCTACTAATTGGATTGATATATTCGTAGTTTATAATAAATAAAATTTTTAATGAGATTTATGTCTTATTTTCTTCAGGTCACGACCAGTGACAGCCGATTTACAGAACTTTTACAAATTTCATACTCTGGGTGAATAAGTACAGTTTTTTACTCAAAACCTAGGAAGAAGATCGAAAATAATCACAAATAATTTTGTTACATAGAAAATTTAAGTGAATTTGTTACAATCACAAATAATGAAGAAGTTGATTATCATCTAACTACTCAACTAGCACAGTATCGTCTCAGCAAGAAATGAGTGCGGATTTAATATACCGTCTGTTTTTATTTTTCATAGTATCAGATATTCGAACGAGGATTTTTTTTTTGAAGTATAAAACAACCGTTTCCATAAGTATCGTACTCTCTAGGGAAATCTTTGGTGGAATTATTTTGATTACATTAGACCGCCCTTGCCATCGGCCTCTGTATAAACCACTTCCTACAAAACAGCTTATCTCGTGTCTGAAATGTCGTTAAGGCCGTTTGAAGAAAAACCACAAGCTGACCTATCGACATAAACATGAAAATATGACCCGAGGCTCATCTTTGACTACCATCACTTCTTGTGAATGTTTCTTTTTCGTCGAGTTTCCCTTAATCCCAACGCTGTTCTGGAAAAATCATTGTGTCGGGTATATAACTAGAAATAATAACATGGAAAAGAAACAAGGAAATATGTTGAAAAGCATATTGCAGATTGGGAGGGTTTGTTTTTATAAATGGAATGTAATCAAGTGGAAGTATTGAACTTAGTTGTCTGAAATTACTAAAAATAATTTCAATCAATGATTTGCAGTGCATCATCAACGAGTATTAACTGAAAATTCTTTGAATAGTAGGTAGAAAATCTTCTGTACCACTTCTATCATTATTATGAAATCATTTTTTCTGCAGTTCTGCAGATATAATATTTTGCAAATTCGCAAAACGTTTTCTGCGCCGTTTCTTTTTTAGAAACAAGAATGGATTCGAGGATTTTTGTACAGAGACAAAACGAACTGTATTTTATATATTCGGTATTAGATTGAATTTCCTACAAATTCTATTCCAATTAACTGGTAGATTTTTTAATTATAACGCATAAATTTAGTAAAAAAATCTTTATTAGAAGATTAAGGCAGAATCTTGAAATGTTCTTCCAAGTTCAAAGAAATAGCCTCCGCAGCTCCGGAATTGTGTAGAAGTGCACTTCGAACATTGATTACAGTTTTTTTTTATGTCAGATGTCATGCCTCCTTTGAGTGAGTTGAATAAATAATTACAATTTATGATAATTTTCTTCAGAATGTCTCTTTTTGGCAAACGGTTTCATCGAGTTAAACATTTTGTTGAAAAATCGATTGAAAAATTTATTTTTGTTATCTTTAGATTGTACAAGTTGTCTCTTTAAAGGTTTAGGATTGTTAACTATTGGACATGAGCCGTCCCTCGCCTTCAAATAGAGGCGTAGAATTATTTATATCGTCAAATTCACTACTTGAACATACGTAATCATCCAGAGAAAATTTATAGTGTTCGAATGTGTAATTTAGAAAATATACTTAAATATGAAATATTATATTTGATTGGTTGATTAAGGTTAACTTTATTAATAAATCATGAATCGAAATATGGCAAAATAAACGCTTAAGGCTACACAAACTTTTATTAAACTTTGTTGGGGAACAAAAAATGCCTCTAAAATAATGAAATAAATCGTTATTTGTGAATGAGAAGCAAAATAAAAACAGGTTTCAATCCACTTACAAAATGAGTAAAAGTATAGAAAGCGAATAAACAACAAAAAATTAGAATAAAATAAAATTCTGATAAAATGAAATGAGTACGGACCTGGCGTCGAGTTTTTGATGTGTCTCCCTGGAGATTTAGTCCTAAAAAGCAAAGTTGTAAGCAGAAGAACAACAAACAGAAAAGGAATGAGGAGACGGACGCGTTAGTGCCGAGACGTGGTGAGCTACATGGATTCGTGTAAACTATTAATGGAAACATTCAAGGAGCGATGGCCCGGGGACAATAAGACTCAACTAAAATCATAATTCATACAGTACAGATAGAGAAAATGGTATAATGTGAGATATGGTACATGTTAAATTCCAGAAATCAGAAAATGAAGAAAATTATGCGATTTAATAATCTCACTTAGTGTTATTTGTAACTACTGATCTGTTTAGGTCATTTTACACCTTGGTTGTAATTATCAAATTAGCACTTGTTCTATCTATTTCATTCTTTAAGCTTCAATTTTCTTCACTTAATATACTACCATCTCCTTCTTTTTTCCATAGTTGGTCTATCGTCTGTTTCTAATTTAATATTTTTCCTCATCCTTGCTCTAAGTTGTTACTTCCACCTCTTTCTTGTTCGACCTCTATCCGTATTTCATTTACAGATTTATTCATTGTTATTTTGACCAGTCTATCATTCGATTTATATGTTTTAAGTAGTGATATCCATTCGTTAATCTCTACTTCATATGATGGTTCGATGTTTTCGTTTCTTTCTGGGTCTAGTAGTGTTTTTCCCTAGATCTACCTCCAAGAGCTGTTTCATTTTTGATATTTCTAAGCTTGTTTCGGATGTATAGATCTTAATATCGCCGCGAAGAATCCTGTGATCTCATTTGCTCTAGCTACTTGTCTTCTTATCTCGCTTTGTACAACACCATAATAAAACAAACCCATAAAGTCGGACATCTTAATAAAATGGAATCTAATTGGTGATTTCTTCAAGTACATTTCGTTAAATTTGTATCTGAACAGTCATATATATTCATGATGAAAAGTAATTATTACATCATCACCACTTTCGTTTTTACTTATAACATCCAGAGTAAAAAGACATTGAAATAACAAACAGGAGATATTATTGGGCTAAAGAATTGCGTTTTCATCAATTAAACATTATTTCTTTGTGGTAGAGCATGAATTCAATAGACTGTCACAAAACGAAATACGTTGAAACGGAAAATAAACATCGTCAGACTAATAACTCACAACTTATAAATTGAATATTACAAAATGTTTTATGGAATTGAGCTTGAGTCTATAGACATAAGTTGTATGTTGAGTACTTTCAGTGTCTCTCCTAGGAACTTAAAATTTGTAATTCAGTTATTGAGAAATAACGCAAACTAATAAAGTTGTTCAAGCGTTATACTGGAATATTTTCTCAACTGTAAAAAATTCAAAGAATCCAATTTAGCAAATTAGATGCTTAAAATGAGAAGTATATCGTGAAACAACAACTCAAAAGAAATCTCAAACACTGACAAATAATTGCCGTCAGAAATTGGATAGCGTCTTACACTTATATAAATATCGAATATTTACAAAGGCTCCATCGTGACAGAAATTCAATAACCATTATTGTAAAAATATACTTAAATATATAAAAAATGCATTAAAATCAGCAGAGCTGACAGGGGGTGTTAGCCCACTTACTATTTTATCGACAGGTGACAATTTTTACTGCTACTACAATTATAATTAGTTCAAATTCTACAAATTGCAGCTTATTTTTATTTTATCGTTTAGCACAAGACCATTAAAACCTATTCGACAGGCAGACTTGACACAATATTTCCAGATGGTTAACGAAAACCTACCCATCAAGCCTGAGAGTTTTTCAGAGAAGAATTTGTTAGAATTTATCAACACATTGAAGATGGGAAAATTTCAATCTTCTTTGATGTAAATTCATTATTTCCCAGCGTACTGATTTCGCAGATCTTCGTGTACCTTGAGGACTTACTGAGATCTAATAATTTGAGAGCTGATGTGATAGAAGAATATTTACAGGTAACAAAAATATGTATGGAACAAAACTATTAGTACAACAACGAATTCTACAAGCAACACGAAGAAACAGCAATGGGAAACTGCCTTTCACCGTTTATGGCTGAACTGTTCATGAGTCATTTTGAAAAGTAAATCAGTCAAGAGTTTCAGTATTTTCCCACGGTATGGTACAGGTATGTGGATGATATTTTCGCCATATTCAATACGAGGAAGGTAAAAGTAGACGTATTCATCTTAGTTCTCAACTCAAAATATCCATCCAAAACATCATTTTTAGATACTTTAATAATTAGGATTATTCATAGGTTAGAATTTGATGTATCCAACATAAGATGGCCAGTCTCCTGGTACATCGGTTAATTCACTTTCCACTCACCATCGAGAGATACAATAAGGAAAAGTCCTTCACTGAAGATGCAGCTGTACTCAACGGTTATGAAAAAAGGTTAATAAATGGTCATAGGTTTAAGACATCTCTATATTAAATCACTTTTTTCCAAATCCAAAGTGAAAAACAAGAAGAATTTGCTCTGATACCTTTCAATCGCCTTTATACAAAAGGATTGGAAGGAATATTTTCCAGAATGGGTTTAAAATTGGTTTATAAATCCAACAACACATTAGAGGGATAAAATACCAAATTTGGAAAAGAGTGGTATATATGAAATAAGTTGTGGTTATTGTGATGGAAAGTATATAGGGCAGACTAAGAGATCCGTTATTGTTCGGTTTAAAGAGCACATAGCTCATTTGAAATATGAACGGAATGGAAAATCAGGTATTGCCGATCACGCTGCCAGTCACAATCATGACACATAGACACGTGGCAAATTCCATGTGAAGTGGGAGGATAATGTAAAGAAACAGTCTGCAAGAAAGGGGTCGAATACAACCAAGCAAGTCCTAAAATGTTGGTTAAACATATGTCAAACCTCTACAGCTCAAAGTACATAAACCAAAGTATTAAGAAGAAATCGATGCTTATGTTTTTTTCAACAACTACTTAACGACTCTGAATACTCTATTTACATCACCACTTCACCAAAGGTAAACAGTTTACCTCGAGGAGTCTCTGAAGGCGATAACTAGGTTATCGAAACGCGCGTCATACGGTGTAATTGTGATTGCTGGTGTGGTGGTGATGTAAACAGTGTATTTAGTACCAACAGGTCGAACTACTCCATTTTTTACCTTCTTGTCATCATAGCAATTGTTTAAATTATTCTTAATGGCAAATTGTATCAAGTTTTGCGCTAACAATTTGTGTAGTCCAAAAAAATCATTTTCACTTCGTTTATTTACGTTTTATGATTGCGCAGATTTTTTCTCTCAGTGATTTCAATGGCTAGATACTAGTTTTGACTACAGTTGTAAAAGTCAAATGCTTGAAGGGCTGCTCTATTATCTGTTAGGATAAATATCTTTACATTGAGATAGTTCCGTTTTGCACAACAAAATACGTATGTTTGGTCACTAAGTAATATATTCCTGCCCCTACTTGTCTATTTCCCATTTAAGAGCCATTAGTGTAGAATACTGATGGGTCTTGTGGGAATGCAATCTCTGCATTTGTTTATTACTGTCGACTTCTTATAATGTTTATATCGTTTTTGGTAGAACACAGTTTGATAAAATTACCATCTGTGATCATATTTAGGAGCACCTCACATTTCTTTAGAATTCTTAGATGCCCAGTCAGATCGTCGGACTTCATATTCAATTCCTTAGATGCCTTTATAATCCACTTTATCCCTTCACTTTGTATAAGGGTCTTCAAAGGGAGCAAATCTAGTACTGCTTATCTAAGGTTTTTGTTCTGGGCTACTATATGAGAGATGCGTAGCTTATGATTTGTATACTCAGTTTCAGACTATTCTGAAACAGTTTTATAAAGTAACTCGTGCCTTATTGCTTTCTGCTTCTAGATAATCCATGAAGATAAAACCATCTTATGAATCCCATAATGGTTTTTACTCTTTGGGATCACACCCACCGGATATAATCCATTATTTTGACTATAGATTTATTCCTAAGGTATACTGGTATGTCCATGATTCATCTTCTGTAACATGTTGATAGAAAAATTCATCTCCGATTACTTCCGAAAGTATGAACTAGCAACAAAATCCCTGCTAACTCGTGTTATAAAATGAAGTGATTGGTTTGTAGAAGGACCTTCATACCCAGAAATATATTCAATTCTAATAGTTTCCATTTCTTAATATAAAGTATTCTAATGGGGGGAAAATTATCAATTTTTTTCCGAAGAGTTTCTCATATAATAACCAAAAAAACTGCACACAGAAACAGTCGATTTCGATTCACATATTTATTAAATAAGGCAACCTGGTCCGGAATATTTGATGAAATTATCGATTGAAGTTTCGAATGTCAGTCACAAACGAGCGACCGAGGTTAGGTAAATTAATTTGCAGCGAGAATTAATCAAAAGGTCTTTTTCAAATAGAATTAATACTTCATCCACATGATTACTTCCCGTATCAGATGAACAAAAACCCGAATAGAAAACGATTTAACATCACCGCATAGTTAATTAAAACTGTTTATTTCCTCAGATATGTTTCAATTTTATTCGAAAACTCGGGAATGAATTTAAAAAAAAAAAAGATATTCGCCGGGCTACTCACACAATCGATTGCGTTATCTACCGATACTTTTTCATCAGTCTCTCTTTTACTGGTATTTGAAATCAAATTTTAAGGTAACTTTAAGGAAATCTAGAATAATTGTTATACTGAATTGTAATTTCAAAAAACCCTATATATGTACATAGTTCTTATTTAGTATTTCCAGCTGACGGACCGCAAGCTAACCTCTCCTTTCCAATATTCATTAACGTTGGGATTACATTGTAACAAGTCTTATACAAAATTTATAGTGAGACTAAACAAGCCACTTTATCTCCAATAGGCCCCTCCTCCAGTAATATATGTCACTCTTGATACCGGAACACTCGTTGGACAGGATTAAGTCACTCAAGTATTTATGGCTCCATCTAGTGGGTATGTCATTGGAGAATGTAGAGCAGCGATGATGGTGATGGTGCACGATGCGTTGAAGTCGGGATGACTACGAGAAATTTAAATCAAATTTAGTTTATCGCATGTAAAAGTCATTTGGTTGTCTGAAGATTGAAACTGATTCGTATTTATGAAGCTACAAGACAAACAGTTAATTGTAACATGCTTTTCTTTATATTGGCTGTCAAGTTTTTCTTTTTAACGTTGCTTTTTATAAATAGTTAGTGTTTACAAAATTCCAGTTCCAAACAGAACGAATAGAACAGAAGAAATTCCTGTTTGGTCAAATTTTCAAGAATATAAATTCAGTTTCTTCATATAGCCGAGTATAATCTCCTTTTTATTAGACTCTGTTCTACCTACTCGTGTCTCGTTTCTGTTTCTCATGTTATTTTTTTTTCTGCAGCTAGCATCCCAGTATATTTTTTTCAACCTACTATATATTTTGTGGATGTGTTAAACATTTCATTTTTTGATTAAGTTTACCGCTCCAATTATTCTATATTTTATAACTTACTATTTATACGAATTCACTGTATTTTGCTGTCAACGTATTAACATTTAGAGTATTATTATATCGGTTAGTTTAAAGTCGTAACTTTGATTGAAAAAAAATGCTGCTACTCATTATCATGCTCTATTTTTTATCTTTAAGTGGGAAGTCGATAAAAAATTTATTTCTTCAAACACTCGAATGTTGAAATAAATAAATCAGAAGTGACTACTGCACCACAATACGTGAACAAAGAAATATTCAAAATGTTTTAAGAAAAACGAACAAATCGAATAGCATATAACAAAGTGAACCAAAAAATTCACGCTTATGAGTAATATGAAATTACAAAAATTGTTTATATGTGTAGAGAGATCTTGATATATATCTTGTTGTTAAATTCAATACCTCAAAGTTATAGGAACGTCTAATTTCCGTCAAATTTGTCTGTCACTTGTCATTTTTGTGACAAGAACCTAGTTGACATGAAGAATAAAATGGAGAATTAGATTAAATTATTATAAAACAATTATTAGAGGTTTATTTCAGTTATTTCAGATAAAAAATTAAAAAGGATACCAAAAAATCAAAAAAATAACAAAGTAGTGTTATTATGATTGATTTAGAACTCACAGAGCTTCTATCTTTGAAAGTTCTAAGCTTCAAGCTGTACTATTAATGGCAACTCTAAGATTGATAAGAAGGAATAAAATTGACTTTATTCATGGACAATTTAGGAGCTGATAGGTAATGCAATCAATAATCTAACTGCAGAGGAACATGAATATGTCTTATTAAACAATTACTAACGTTACCGAAATAAATCAGAAATATCTGTTGGCCGGCCACACACTTATGGAAGTCGAGGAACCAAACAGCATCATAGAAAGAACAATAATTGATCAGATGTTCCATTCAGTTTTTACATGCGATTGGGTAAATTAAACAGTCTATTTTCTGACTTTTTCTCTTATAAAAACTGGAAAATTTTTTATATATCATCAACTGTGTGGCTTGAGCTGCGGAAAGAGGTAAAGGACCAGTTCTGAAGAAGATTTGTGTAGACTTGAGTCGCACACCACGACAAAGTGGACTCATTTCGAAGACGCCAGCCAATCCTCTCAAAATTATAATGAAGAAAATTGGAATTGATGAGTATATATGACAATTCTTTGATAGATATCAAAAAATACTACCAATCAATACCGAGTGAATCTGACTTTTCTTAGCTGAAAGCTTAAAAGCTCAGTTCCAGAAATATTTTATTATGAACAGTTTTTAGACAACAGCTACAATGACGTCCAAAAGTCCAAAATCTTACACTTTTTGGAAGAAACTGTATTTTTAAATCAAAGTGTAGATGAAACTTTTGGAAAACACGACCAGACAAACATTGTTGCATGTTTCTGTTGTGAGTTCTGAAAAGAAATTGAGTTTTAAGAGCACCAAAAACTCTTTTATAGAGTTAATTAATTATGACTTACGTTTTTCTGAATCTGAGGTACAGAATTGTCGAAAATTATCAATCAGGGTCCATTCTGATAGGATGTCCGACTTTATGGGTCTGCTCACTATTCTGGTGCCCGTTTTAGTGGATGAAACTTTATGATGTAATTGAGAAATTTCATTAGAAGCTACTTGAGAGTGAACGTGACGCACTCATATTAACTAAATACTGTATAGCTCAAGGAAAATAAACCAGATTGAATATATACTATTCTTGTTTCTCATACTGTTAGTAAGCTTTTCGCAATATTTGACTAACTAGAATTTGTTTTGGATAAAACACTCAAGTAGCCAAAGAAGTGAGTTCTCGAAAAAAATTTGCGTCGTATTAAACTATTTAGAAAGTTTTAATAGAGTGGCACAGTCTGCAGGATTTTCCGATTTGCTTGTGTGAAACTAGAAGATCAGGAGAAATGCTGTCTTGAATGTAGCTCTGAGATAAAGGTTTTTGAGCGAAACGACAATGATTTCAAAATAATTTCCACAAATAGCACTTTTTAAAACTATAATAATGATAACCGTATATTTCTTATGAACGTCATTGGATTTGTAGAATACCAATCTACACTACAATCCCCAGAGTGCCACAAAAGAAGTAAATAGAACAAAATCAATCATTTTACGGAAAAGTATATAAGCAAAAAATGGAATAAACGACGAGGGAGAAGTTTCTCTCGAGATATTTTTATATGGCTATTTACATTGAATATACATTTTCATTGAAACGTGAGAATATAAAATTTTGATGATAATATTTTTGTAAGCCGCTTTTTCCGGTGGTGCGGTGAGGAAAATCTGGTTGTTTTTCAATCTCTTATCGCGGGAAGATAAGAAAAAAGTGACATGAGAAAATCAAACTCAATTTTGTAGATTTTTCGTTACAGATATATCTATTTATAATAAAACATAAATAATAAAAACACAATCAATCTAATAGCCATCTAAAAATTTCGCTGGCCTCTTTTAGTTACTATTGGTGACAAAATAATTGAATTCATAGGAGCAAATTAATTATAAAATCAATTTATTCTTTCATTTTTGATGCAAATTTTTCCCATTTATTTTCTTTGCTAGAAGGGTTACTTCAAGTTTTCTCACCAGTTTCGGTTATTTCCCTAAGGAAATATCTAAAAATCAATATTTAATAAAAAATAAATCATCAAAATTAATATTCATGTAGCATATATAGCACTCGATAAATTCGATGGTAATTTATCTTCAGTCAGGTTGATTCGCCAAATTATCACTTATAATATACACTACCAATCAAAAGTTTTTACTCACCCTATAATGTGTGACAAGTTAAAACATGCAAATACCTGCAGATTTGTTCAGCTATGAATTATTTCGGTGTTTCTGATTGTAGTTTAGTCGCAGTTTGTTAGCCCTGTGAAAAACAAGAACATGCTCACGGACCAAGATATCACAGCTCAGATCAATGAATCCAGGAATCTGCTTCTGGGTAATTCTACATTGAAAACGAGATTTAGAGAATCTGGCCTTTTTTGGAGGGTAACAGTGAAGACGTCAAAATGAAATCAAGAGGTTGCAATCAGCTAAATAACATTAAAGCATGATACCAATTCTAATTATTCCTCGAAGATATGTAAAGAGTTTTTGAAACAATTGGAGAAGAAGAATGTACTGAAAATAATGATTTGATCGTCACAGATAAATCCGTTTGAGTTGTGGAACAAATTGGACAGGAAAGTCAGAAAGCAGTGTCCCATTTCTACTTTACATCTTTGGAATATCTTGATAATGGCGTCAAATGGCAATTTTCATCAAATCATTAAAAATATCGACAAGAATTTGCATATAACTAATAATTGAAGTCCTACTGTAACTTATTATTTTATCCATTTATTTATCAGAAAATGGATTCTTCAGTCATCAGTTTATGAAAATATCCATGATATCTACCGTACATATTTTTGACATTTTCGCAATAACGTGGAGAAAGAACGAACGTGTTACTGGCAGTTACGAGACCAAACCAATAAAACTGAAGATCGAATTTTGCGCTTCTAGCTGAATTTTCCAATTGAACTTATCATTTTTTAGCATCTTTCAGTTGTATACGTTTCAGAAATTAAAATGTCGGTTATAGATTTTGATTGAAATATTGTTATTCTATATTTGTTTTTATACAGGATCTCTTCAAATTACTTCCATTCCAAGTAATTTTGTACTAAATGAAAAAAATGTATGGAAAATAGATACAGAGTTTGAATGAAATGAGGTAGCGTACAATTTCCTATATTTTTCGAAGCATTTTCTGCATTTGGAATTCTATAATTAGGTCAATCTGAGTTTCTTCCTCCTAACCACGAAACCTGCCAAATACAATCTTATTAAGTATTTTTTTATGCATTTCTGATTGTTTAGCACCAGATACTTCGTGGTATTTGAACTACTATTGGCTTAGTAGATTGCTTTTCCCTATCTTTAATTCTGCTTAAATCCAGGTTGAAACCTTTTGGTCCTTATTTTCATGAGAATAATTAGAAGGTACACAGACAAGATATCATTAGGTAGAGAGTTTGTGATGATCTCTAATGCTTCAACTCGATCTCAGAGCTGCAGTGATGCAGGTAAGTCGGTGTAGTCTGAGTTTAGTATACCAAACTTCCTTATATAATTTAACGGGCTCACATATACTCACAACATATAGTCCGGTTATACATAAAGTCACAACAAGTTGCAAATTGATATAATTGTTCAAAATATAATTGTAAATGAACTTTGTAAATTCCCAATCATTCCTCTGTATGGAAAAAAAGTGCAAGTGAATTGCATCAATAGCGATGCATCGCATGTCATCTCGTTTGAATCCAACGTGGTTGGTGATTCAACATTAGTGCACAACCGGCTTAGACACTCTGTACATGGCAGAGAAGGAAACGATCCGATTTTTTGCAACTACATTTAACACTCCATCCCTTTTTAGAGCTGCAAAAATTATGTTCAGCAGTTTTTCCGGTGGTAGTAAAGTTTCTGGTTCTATTGTATTGTTTACCAGCTTCCAGCTCCACTTTATATGGTCTAGCTGATAACCAAGCCCAACATATTTTAATATAGTTCGGTCAATCTAGACATTGGGTTATACATAAAATCACAACAAGCTGCAAATTAATAAAATTTTTCAAAATATAATTGTAAATGAACTTTGTAAATTCCCAATCATTCCTATGTAAGGACAAAACTCAAGTTACTCAAGTTCAAAGGTAAAAAAAATGAGTTTTTCGCGATTTGCAGCGAAACTGTTAGTTTTATCTTGAAAATATATCAGACAAAATATGTGGATCAAAAAATTTTGTCTAAGGTATTTTTATTATAAAGTTTACCGTTTGGCTGGAATTCGCGAGAAACTCATTTTTTTATCATTAACCTTGCTAAAATTTTATTTCATTCATTAGAAATTGTGAAAAATTTAAAAATTTTGTTTATTATTATATTTTGAACAGTTTAACTGACTTTCAGCTTGTTATAACTTTCTAATTTCACTTTTATTTTTTGGTCTAATTTGACTATACATATCGCTCCTCTTGTATTCGTTTCCATCTTACAAGGTAGCAACAACTATATAAATAATAGCAATATGGATGAACCCCATGTCAAACGTGAAGACAAATTTCCTAAAGTCTGATAATGAAGAATTGCGTGAGATTTTAAGGTTCCAGATGGGGAAGTTGGAGCTCAAGTACGTGCAAAACATGCTGCTGGAAAGGATAAATTATGTAATGTACTCATATCATGTGGAGGAGAGGTCGTAATTGCGGTAAAAACATATACTGCACTCGATAAATAATAAAGACCGGTTGTACGACTCGGGGTCGATATAAAAATGTCACATTTTTCCTTTGGAAACCCCTCGCTTAAAACATTGCACAAATCTATCTATCATACTGGACCATCAGTTTAAAAAATTATAAAAAGCTTATACAAAATGAAAGTGGGAACAAGGAAGACTAGTTTGAAGAAGAGGAGACAGTGAATGAACCTGTCTCAGTAGAGGAAACACCATCGAAAATAGAAGTAGACGAAGTAATAAATGATATGAAGAATTGGATAAGACAATTATTCACTCAGTCGGATATCAGCATACTCATAAGATATAGATTAAGCAAATAATTGGCCGAACAACTGGACAAGTATCAAGGTGGCTTCAAAAAGGGAAAGTCAACTAGTGAAATTTTCATACTGGAGGCAATCCAGAACAACAGCTATGACCTAGGTTGAAATCTGAAGCTCCTCTTTGTGGAATCAACAAGTAGGCGCTAGCAGCACTCGTACTCAAACTGAGAAAATATTAAATTTGGTAAAAGTGACATTGAATAACACCTAGAATGAAGTAGGTGTCGAAGGAAGCCTAAAAGGAAAAGTGCTGTTTAACCTTGTATTATAAATGATCCTGAGAAGTAGTGGCATCCTCACCCAGGAGATGATTTAAAATAACAAAATACAAATCCTTGCCTACGCAGATGATGTGGTACTTATAAGTAAAACGAAAAATCATCTGGAAAAAAAGTTCCTACTCCTTGAAAAAAACGCCTCAGAATATATGAGCATAATGGGACAAAATAACAAATATATGGAGACGGAAAGAGATTTGAATAGCTGCAATCAATTGAAAGTGACGACAGAGTAAAACAAGGAGTATAGATTTGATACAGTCCAGGAGTTCGAATACCTGGGAGTGACAGAGACAAACGAAGGAGGTGAAACCAGGGAAATCGACAGAAGGGGCGAGAAGGAACAAGTCGTTTGAAACCCTAGGAGGATTATTGAGATCAAAATATATTTCAAGAGCCGCAAATTACGAATTGACAAGACAATGTCATACACAACCAACGGTGGTGTATGACAGTAAGTGTTGAATCATGAACAAAACAGAAGAAAACAAAATAAACATATGAGAGAGAAGACATTAGACAGGTGGGGTATGACAAACCCCAGCGCATGAAGAATGCAGAAAAAATATTCAAATTGACCGCCAAACGACGCTAGCGCGGTTATTGAAAGCATAGTTCCAGAATAGACACAGTGCGAATAGGACCGTTTCAAAGTTCTTTTGGGTTTCTCAAACCCCACCTGTCTAAACTCGGAACTATTTTTGAGCAGATTTTTTTTGTTTTTGGGACATCGTTTCTACAGATGAGTTCTTTATTTTTATCAACTATGGTTATTATTTGTGAATTATAGCTTGTATGAGCTCGTGTATTGATGGGAGATTACGATGAAGAGCAGATACTTCTCCAAAGACTATGGCTAGATGCAGAAAACTTTATTGATGAGGATGATTCCGAAGAAGACGACAAAATAGACAATGTCAGCGCGTGTACCGATTACCCTGACTTAGAACAGGATAACGAAGAAGAAAACCCAGAAAAGATGAGGATGATTCCGAAGAAGACGACGAAATAGACAATATCAGCGCGTGTACCGATTACCCTAACTTAGAACAGGATATCGAAGAAGAAAACCCAGAAAAAATGAGGATGATTCTGAAGAAGACGACGAAATAGACAATGTCAGCGCGTGTACCGATTACCCTGACTTAGAACAGGATGACGAAGAAGAAAACCCAGAAAAGATGAGGATGATTCCGAAGAAGACGACGAAATAGACAATGTCAGCGCGTGTACCGATTACCCTGACTTAGAACAGGATATCGAAGAAGAAAACCCAGAAAAAATGAGGATGATTCTGAAGAAGACGACGAAATAGACAATGTCAGCGCGTGTACCGATTACCCTGACTTAGAACAGGATGCCGAAGAAGAAAACCCAGAAATTCAGGATATCAACGGCCAACAAAATGTCGCAGACCCGGTTGAAATCCATGATTTTTATGGAAAAAATGGAATGTCGGGAATATAACATAAAAACCAGGTCCGAAAATATAATTATCCACCTGCTAGATATTTTCAGAGACAAAGGCTGTTTAACCTCAGGCTTGCTCTCGACTTACGTGGCAATATCAGAAAAAATTTGGGAGCCACCTAACAAAAAGACAAGGCCTAATCAACAGGGAAGATGCTCTGAATGCCCACGTTCACGTGACAGAAAAACTAGATATGTTTGTGAAGCGTGTCCCGTGTTTTTATGCCTCGAGCATGCAGTCATCTATTAAAAAATTGTACTAATTGAATACACAATAACTTTTTTGTTACTAGGGAGAATTTTATTCGGTTTTTTTGTTCGAAAGCTTGTTCTCGTAGTTTTATTTATAACACTCTATTTCGATTTGTTTAGTATCTTTATTGAGAAATTTTCATCAAAGAAATAAAAAAAGCATCTCATTTTTTACTCCAATATCCAATAAAAACGAAAAATAATATTTTTATACAATGATTTCAATATTGTCTACTAAGAGGGTCCAAATAGACATTAAATTTTCTCCAAAATTGATATCAGGAAGGCATCGCTGACCGAATCAATTTGGGGTTTGCTACACCCCTTGTATCACAACTTGTAACTATTTTTGACCTGTCTAATGCCGGGTTAAGGAATAGAGAACTGGCGTGAAGCAGCCATGAACAAAAATAGATGGAGGAAAGCAGTAGAGCGACTCCAAGCTTTAGGTCTTAAGGCCTGTTGAGCTGTTTATACAAATATATATATATTATACAAAATGCTCGACGCCCTGTCAAAATGATGTCGTGGTCGATGTGGTGTAATTGACAACTTTTGTATTTGGTATGTGTATGTGTTTAACTTTCAACTACTAATAAAAATATTGAAAGAATAAGGTGATTCTAGATACTTGTGATGTCAATATTTTAGGGTCACAAGACCAATTGCAAAACAATATGAACTGATATAATTCGTGGTAAATAATTTTGGGTATACAAAGATTTCCATCAAGTCCAAGTGATATTTTTAAGACAATACACAAACTATTATTTTTAAATTTAAAACATTGTTTTTAAAAATTTTAATCTCCTGGAATCCCATCTTATATATTTTATCTTCTTATTGTGAATATTTCCTAACGATATCATTTGTTTGTTCCTGCTCACACAGCATCAGCAACTCCCCATTTTTTTATCAATTGTCTTAAACCTTCCACAATTCAGGGAAGTAGGACCCCGGATTTAAATATTCATTTAAAACTGGGACAGATTTAAGATTTTATCTCCCTTAATAAAAACAGCATTAACTTTTTTTTTCTTTACTAACGACTCTCCCCCAAGAAAATTATAATCTCAGTTTCACGAGCATTGTACTAACTTATTTAAATACCCCATTGATATGGAAATAAGCGTTTCGACGTAAAGTCTCAGATCCCACCTAAACCGGGCAAGACCATTTCCTCGATGACGAGATCGTACCCTGTGGGGTGATTTTAGGGTGGAAAAAATGTTTAAAATATAATATGATAAGTTTTTTGCATAAAAAGAAATAACAGAGGGGGTATTTGAACCATGAAATTATGAGAATATAAATAGATGATTTAATGTAGATTATTTTCAAGTGGGATTTGTGGTTGGGAGTTTTGTGGTCAAACACGAGCATCAAGCTCATGATTAAAAAAACCCAACCATGCAAAGCGCGTATTTTGGTTATTATATGTATTTTTTTGGGAAATAGCACATTCTGAAACAATTACTTTTATTGCAGTTCTTAAGAACGGACTGCATAGGATATAGACCAATTTGTGTCCGCTCTTATTTATTTTGTCCTTTTGAAAAGATAACATCGATTTGTGCTTTGTAGTGCTGCGACTACCTCAAATAATATTACAAAATGGGTCTCTTGGTTTGATGCCGCTTTTCTATTGAGAGAATTTTTATAAAATAAAAGATTTCATATTATTTTCCTAGTACCTTAGTGATGTTAAGTAATTATTTAAAATAAAACAATCATAGCTCTAATAGAGGAATCCAATTCTCCAGGCAATCTGATGCAGCTTTCCAAAATATCACAGGCAAAAAGTGCTGCATGATTTTGCAAAAATTTAAAAATGTGATTCTTATATTCAGACAGGAGACAAAATTTTTAAAAAACAAAAACATTTAGTGGTTCACTGTTTTTATAACTAATGGCAATTTGCTTACCTGTTTATTTCAAAGCGAATCAATAAATTGATGTATGAAAATTCTTTTATATATTTTCGACATTTTTGAGCATATTTTGACACTTAATCATTTGCATATTTAAGCGCATATTTTGAGTTCTCCATTTGCATGTTAATCATGATTATTGTTTTATTCGGAGTCCCTTCCAATGAACTGTAAACAAGATGATACTGAAATAAATATAAAGATGTTCGAAAAAGGACTTGAAAATAGGCACATTATTCTCTAGATGAACAGTTGAAACTACACTGCCTGATATGCGTTTTGCTTTCCGAAACTAAAGGTAAAATTCTGTTAAGGTAAACTTCGGTCTCTGAAGACGATAAGTTGGTTATCGAAACGTGCGTTTAGCAGTATAATCGTGAGTGATGGTTTAGTGATAATAGTGAGTTCAATATGGACACTAACCGTTATGGAAATTTTAAATGGAAAATTCTACGGCCTCTTTTTCATGAGGTCGCGACGTAATACAATCATCTTTTTATAACTAAAAGAATTTTTATTCATCCACGTCTAATTCAATGAAAAAAGTGCTAGAATGTAAGCAGCAATTTCTATATTTGAGGTTACGGAAGAGCAGATGAAAACCACTCTAGAAGAAGCCTTCCAGAATTGCTTTTGGTCATAGATTCAACGTTTAGATAAGTGCCAATTGTAGTACTTTAGAAGAATTAATAAGTTTCCGTATTAATTCAATCGGATATTGTAATGATTCATTATCCTCTATTCAAAAAATGGTATAGGTGAAAAAATAGAGACCATTGTTTTATGAGCGTGAAATTGTTTTTATCTACAAATAATAGAGCGAATGCTAAAGAAGAAGATGAGACAATTACTAGAGATTACATGGTAGAAGGAATATTTCATGAAAATGCATTACGAAAACATTTAGCTTTTCAGTATTAAACATATCTTCAATTTATCTAATATATTTTACATAACTCATGTAAATTAAACACAAGATTTTCATTTCAAGTACAGTAGAGTACAGTACAAGAATGTATCGATATCTAGTTACCTAGCCTAGACCAGTTCCCTGCATAAACAAAATATTGCGATACCATAGCAATGAACAATAACTTATTAGAAGTGTCATTGTAAAACTTGATGTCGAAAAACTGAACCAGATTTACGCAATAAATTGAAAGAAAAAAGATGTCCACCGAAATTGTGAAAAGCCATCATTAAGTATCTGTATTTAAAAGGGTTAAGAGGTAAGCAGATTTACGAAGATATGCTTAATACCCTTGGTGATCAATGTCCTTCGTATGCGACCGTGAAAAATTGGACTGCAAGCTTCAAAAGAGGTAAATTTTCCATTGAAGATGATGACTGATCGGGAAGGCCAGTTTCTGTGTCAGTTCTCGAAAATATCGATGCAGTTCATGACATGATTTTATAAGACCGTCGAATTGGGCTAAAACGGATATCTGAAGCACTGAATATTTCATACGAACGCGTTCATCATAGAGTTCATGTCAATTTGGACATGAGAAAAATTGCTGCAAATGAATCCCCAAATGTTTGAATGTTGACCAAAAGCGTACAAGGGTAGAAGCATCGCGGTAGATCTGTGCTCAATTTAAATACGATGTAGACTTCTTAAACCGAATTGTTATTATGGATAAGACTTGGGTAAATTTCTAGGATCCAGAAACAAAGCAATAATCGATGGAATGGCGTCAATCTGGTTCTTCAAGACCTAAGAAGTTTCGAGTCCAAAAATCTGCTGGAAAAGTTCTTGCTTCAGTTTTTTGCGATTGCCATGCAGTGATCATGATTGATTTTTTGGATAAGGGTAGAACAATAACTGGAGATTACTATTCGACATTACTGATCACTCTGGAGGAAAAATTGAAAGCTATCCAAAGGTTTTTGTTTTTACAGGACAACGCCCCTGCACACAAATCTCATGTTGCCATGCAAAAAATTCGTGATTTAGGGTTTTAATTACTAGAACACCCCCCTTATTCACCAGATTTGGCTCCGTCCGACTATCATCTCTTTCCACAACTGAAAAAAAGGTCGAAAATTTTCTTTCAACGAGGAGGTAATAAAAGGAGGTCTGGTATGCAGAGCAAAAAGAAACATTTTTTTTTCGAACGGTCTAGAGACGTTGCAGTTTCGAAGTAATAAATTTATTCAATTAAGAGGAGAATATGTTGAGCAATAAAATATTTTGACATTGAAATTTTGTTTGGTTCTATAGTAGTAGGTAAGAATTTTTCAATATATCCTCGTACAATCATAAATCATTGGATTGATTGTATTGTATCTGTGACAATTTTTTTCTTAGTTTCTATAGTTGAGTCGAATAAAAAAAAATTGTGGACGAAAATCCTTTTGGTATATAAATTCCCTACTTCTATGTTGTACATTTTAGAAAGGAACATGAGTTGTAAAATAGGATATGAGAGTGAAAAGGGATGAGTTTGACATTCTTCTTTAACCTTTGTCACTTAAATACTGGATTTTAGAGCAAAAACTTCATAAAAAGAGAATTCTTTAGTAAGAGTACATCAAAAACTACTACGTAACCCTGGGAATCTTGATTTCGATGTCTTTGTCAAGCGATAAAATTATTATATGAAGTTGAAAGTTACAAAGTGTCTTTATACAGCATAAGAGCAGTCTTTTTATACACATTTTGTTCTCAAGAATTATCACAAAAGTGTTTCTATTTATTCTTTGGTAGCGTCAAGTACTAGCATTTAAAAAAAAACAAATATTTCCAAAACAACTTCATTTTCAATCCCATTTCAGTTATTACCACCAAAAATAAACAAGAAAGTTCAACATTATTTGAATCCTTTAAACATCCTAAGCACAAGAAAATACTAATACCTAAATTTGTAATACTATATTATAAACATGCTAAAATGGGCAAGACGTTCGCAGTAGATGTTTTGCTAATTCTTCGGCTTCTTGACAGAATCTGCAGTTATCTTCCTCTCTCATGCCTATCTTGAGATGGTATTTAAAGGAGCAGTGACCTGCCACAAGACTAACCACCAGTTTAATGTCATTTCTGGAGAAGGTATTTAGACATCTAACTTATTATATTATTTTTTAGTTGATGTTAGCCCTAAAGTGTTTCACCTGTTAGACTTCATGTGATCCTTAAACCATACGATTAGTTCGTTGTTGCTATGACACAGTAAGGTCCTGGTTCAAAATAAGGAGTCGTTCTTCATTTTTTGGCAAGGCTATCCACTTCCAATTGCCTAGTATACCCTGGTTACCTAGTCACCTAGTGCTTCTAGAGTTTTTACACTCCTACGGTAGCTTGGACAACACACAGTACTAACTTCTTGGAATAGATCCAGCGTAAGTCTGTCAACTCTGTCGAAGAAGATTAAATCGAAGTATGTTCGTATTTCAGACACTTGAGTCTGTGTTATGATAACACGTGCTCGTCGAGTAAATGCGTTTTCAGTATGTTTACCGAATTTCTGAGCTCCTCGCTACTAAATCATTCAACAATGTGGAAGTCGTACCAGAAACTCTAAGAACAGGGCTCTGTTGCCGACGCACTGTGTTCTGAACAACCGTTATCTGTAACAACTAATGAAAATATGGCGCTGGCGTTAGTTGAGCAGCTGAGCTAATCTGCAATGCGTCCCCTCCATGCATTTCGCGAGGATGATTTCGATAGCAGATTTGAATTTTGCGAGCTGCACCTCGGATGCAGTCAGGATGATCCGCAATTCCAGAATTCCATTTTGTAGTCGGATGAAGAACGACCAGAATCTTCATGTAAGAAAAATTAAACCTATCTGGGCTGTGTGTAGAGGTATCTATGTCTCGTGGGTCCGTACTTTTTCTAGTGTCGCGTGATAGGCCGTCTCACTACGCGTTATATATGCGGGAGTCCCTTAATGTTCATTTTGGAGAAGGGATAGACAGACGAGGATTCGTTGACTGACCCGCACGGTGTGACACTCTGCAAGAGGAGCACGCAGCATTCCCGACCTCTGAACTGCGAAATTGAAGAGGAATTTGAAACTCTTCGCGGACGGCTTGACGTGCTGCGCGGATCTGCCTCTCCGTTGAGAAACGTTGCAGAAAAAGGGCATCAATTTGAACACTTACGTTTTTCCAATCCCTTTTGTAATTTCTTTCAATAAATTCATGTTAACCTATCAGTTTTTTCTCTAAATGCAAATTTGTTGCCAGACTTATCCGATTTCGGTATAAACTAATGACTTTAATGATAAATTTCATAAAAATTTAACACCTTTATAGAAAGATAATTTTAAACAATAATTGAATTTTTAATGAATTCTCAAATACATTTTCATATCTAATATCCTTCTAGTAGCATAAATTATGCACGTTAATGCTAAAATAGTTTTTTGTACTAAAAATAAATTACCATTCTAACTTAATAACGGGTCAGATGGCTGTGATAAAATTCAATTATGCGAAAGAGAATTGCATAATTCTACTGCATCCATTTCATATTTCTTAACCGATAATTTCTATATGAACGTATAATTTTAAATTGTTCAGCCGACACGACTTGATCTGACCTATTATGAAATCTAAAGTTACAACAAGTTATTTATGAAGTCAAATTTGAACAAGAATTTATTCATATTTATGGGTTTATAGATTTTAGGAAATCATATTGAAATATTATTATGAATTGTACATGATTTTTAATTAAATCAATTATTTTAATTATGCTTTGTTAGTTTCCTCTCTTATAAACGCTTCATTTTACCAAGATTTATATATATTTATTTTGGAAACAGTTTTCACAATATTAAAAAACATTGTAACGACCCAAAACTGTATGTACTTGTGAAAACCTAATAATTATATATTGATGTATATTGTTTTGAAATAATTTATTCAAGATAATCAGGATACGAAAAAATATGAACAGCATTGTTGGTTATATACTGTATGTGATGGAATAATAAATTATAGTTGACATTTTATAAACTACGATCGATAATTTTTGGAAAAATAATAGGATGAAACCCATTCGACAAGGAGAAGAATATGATGGAAATGAAAGAAAAATAACTTACGGACGATATGAGGTGGGAAAGGGGTGAGTTTTTAAGGGTAAAACTCGATTCACGACAGTACAACTCCAATGGAAAAAGTCAAGTGACAAAGTTGTAGGTAATGAAAAGTCTTACAACTTTTGTATCTACACTTTCTTCAGATAACCTCAAAGTTTATGTGAAAAAATTCAAAAAACAAAGTATTTAATTTTTTGTTGTTATCTTTTCTATATCTCGAGCACACTGTAATTTATTTTATTTGAAATAATTTTTTTTTTCATTTTATTTTGACTCATTTTCGCCTTATTCTCAATTAAAATTCTCCCGCCAAAATATAAGCTTTTTTCAAAAACTGAGTTGTGTTTGGTCCAACGAAATTTCTTCTTTCTTATGTTGTAAAAAGATATTACCATTAACGTGGTACATTTTCTCAGAAATGGCAAAAAAAACTAGCATTCGAAAATTTTATTTAATCATTAAGTACATTTTTTAAAATTTCACACTCTAATTATAAGAAAAACATGAGTTTCCATCATAAACATAAGAAATAAAACTGTGAAATTTCAATGAATATCTAAAAATTGTGAATAATGATTAAATAAAATTTTCGGATGCGAATTTTTTCTGCCATTTCATAGAAAATGTACCGTGGTAATGGTAATATCCTTTTCCACCATCAGAAAGTTGAGATTTTCACGAACCAAAATCTTTTGAAAACTGGTGATATTTTGAGGGGAGAGTTTTCGATTAAAAATTAGGGTGTTTTTCCGATATTAGATCAAAATAAGATGAAAAAATAATTATTCCAAATCATATAAATTATATTGTGTTTGGTACATAAGAAGGTAAGTTCTTACCAAATTTCGTGAAAAAAATGTTTCCTTGGAAACCAAAAATAAAAAACAATTTTTCACACAAATTTTAAGGTAATGTCAAAAAAAAATGTGAATACAAAAGTTGTAAATCTTCTTATTACTTAAATGCTATCCAACTTTTTCTAATAGGACTTGCAGTTTTTTAATACATCGAGATAAACCGTTTTCTACCCTTACAAAATCACCCTTTTTTCACTTCCCGGGTTCAGATCCCCAGTAATTTATTTCTTCCATTCTTATTAAATTCTATGTCCAATGGGTACCATCCTACTATTGTTTTTTTTACCATTTCCAAAGGTTTGTAACTGACATAAGTATGTTACATGATAGATTGTATATACAGGGTGTCCCAAGACGAGTTAAAACTATCTGTATATGGCAAAATACTTTTAGTAAAATCATGAAAATTTCTACGTTTGAGTTTTCGGATACGATCTTTTTAACCAAAATATTTTCAAAGATGGCTGTAATTGTTATTTTAGATGGAACACCCTATATATTAATACAATTTTGAAATCTACGTAAAATTTTAGTATACTTTTGTGAAACAAATTTTTTCAAAAAATGCATGCTTTTTGAGTTATTAATTTTTTTGTAAATAATTTGACCGTTGCAGACCCTTATAAATTATTTTTTTACGAGGATACCCTTAAATAAATCAGAATTGTTTCTGTTCGGTTGCTTCTAGCAAGGTCAGACGTATTTGAAAGAAAATTTAAAAATTGAAAAATGTTTCATTTTATACAGGGCTTAACTTCTAAAATATCAAATTTCTTTATGTTTTCAATAGAACCCGGTTCTATTTTAATGATTTCAGGGGTAAAATATAGGGTAATTATACACTTTCACGGTCACCTGGTTTTTTGGCTCTAGAAAATCTAAAAATGGATGGATTTTAATGATCTTGGTCTCAAAATGTTCTATTTTACGGCGGATTTATAAAAAAATTAGTAGAAATAGCTGGAATGAAAATTTCTCATAGTTTTACTGTTTTAAATCGTAAAAAAAAACGGTTTTGCAAAATAATCCTTTACAAAAAATTATCTCATTATCAGATAAAGTTCTTATATTTTTTTTTTTGTATTCTACATAAATTAATAAACAATTTAAAAAAAAATCCAAAAAGAATGATTTTTTCAGTTTTTATAGCTTAAAATGAAATCGATGAAAAACAATCAATTTTCGTGAATACTTTTGTACTATATTCTTCAATGTTAATAGTTTGCATTTAAAGTCATGAAACTGTAAAAAATATTTATTTTTTTCTAATTTTCGTATTTTTTTTTTATAAATCCGACGTAAAATGGAACATTTTGAGACCAAGATCAATAAAATCCATTCATTTTTCGATTTTCTAGAGCCAACCTAACCTAACCTAACCTAACTTAACCAAAAAACCAGGTGACCGCGAAAGTGTATAATTACCCTTTTTTTTAATAGAATACATTTTAGGCTGTAAAATACCGAAAAATTAACTTTTTTGAAATTTTTTTTTCAAAATATTCATTTTTTTATGTAAATTGCGAAAAAAAATATACGAACTTGATTCCACGACATCAGAAACAGTTACGAAGGATTATATGTAGTCATTTTTTTGCATTTAAAGTCATGAAACTGTAAAAAATATTTATTTTTTCTAATTTTCGTATTTTTTTTTATAAATCCGACGTAAAATGGAACATTTTGAGACCAAGATCATTAAAATCCATCCATTTTTCGATTTTCTAGAGCCATAAAAAACCAGGTGACTGCGAAAGTGTATAATTACCAAATATAGGGTAAATTCATGTATGGGTGATTCCATTATAACTGTGATATTCAATGTCCTGTATTGTTTTTTTGTACTAGTCATTAATTAATAATCAATTAATAAAAATTTTGTGTTAATTGAATAATTCTTAAGATATTTAAACATTATTTTTATACAATATAACTTGCCACTTAAAGAAAACTTATACTACATCACTTGAATATCAGTACCGTGTCATGTCCATTCCTAGAATTTACCGATAAATTATTAATTTTTTTTGTCGTAACAAATGATTTAAACTAATTACCTTATAAATTCTAATGTTTATGATCAAACTGAGGAAAATTGATGCACTTGTTGTTTAATATCTTAAGTTACCATACATCACTTGAATGTCAGTACCGTGTCATGTCCATTCCTAGAATTTACCGATAAATTATTAATTTTTTTTGTCGTAACAAATGATTTAAACTAATTACCTTATAAATTCTAATGTTTATGATCAAACTGAGGAAAATTGATGCACTTGTTGTTTAATATCTTAAGTTACCATGTCAGTACCGTGGATAAATGAGTCAGTACCGTGGAACTCAAAATCCGACATTTGTGTCTTGCTCGTGATACTTTGAAGTTGTAGTAAATTCCTCTTAGAGTTTTATTTTTACAGTAAAATAGATGAATAATATGCATAAAAAAGTTAGAAAAGTTAAATTTTAAAATCTTGAAATTTTGAATACAAAAAATCACAGTTAGAACGGAATCACCCGTATACTTTCCTATACCTAAACCTTACCGTTATCTAGATATTGAATGTTTAAAATAACTCAAAAAGTATGCATTTTTCGAAAAAAGTGTTCAGACAAAAGTATACTAAAATATTACATAGATTTCAAAAATGTATTGATATACAGAATGCTTTATTTAAAATAACAACTAATGAAAAATAAAGCGAATTGTTTTGTATATCAAATAGTGTACGAAACTGTAATATAATAACTTAATAATTGAATGTAAAAATCACTATTGTGATCATAATTCCCGTAAAATTCGCAAATTGAAACGTTGAATCAAGTTGACACTCGGAAAAAAATATGAGATAATTATATTGTTATGGTCGCCGAGATTTTTTTGGTCTTCTCGTTTTGCTTCTACCCATGGGCCTCCAGTCAGTAATTCTTTTTACCAATCTGGTATTTGTGATATTCTAACGTGGCCATAACGTACCAATCGCTTTCCTGTGATTTTGTTTTCATTCCTTTCACAGATAACCCCGTTTTCAGGCCCTATTATCATTATACTTTGAATAATCGTATATTCTCCGTTTTTGCCTATTATTTAATGGGTGTATTTCAGAGTAAAGTTTCAGTTATTAAATACATCTTCGCGTCTGTCCTAGTCTAATTTAATTTCTTCTTCCGTTGACGCGCCCTTTGTGATGAATAATCCTAGATATTCGAAATTATATAACTGTCCAGTTATGTACTTTTAGATTATTTATTCTTTAATCCGTCATTGCAAGATTCTAAATTTTTTAAGATTTTTTTCAGTTATCTGTTATAATACTTTTCAAAATTAATTAATGTAAATTTTCTAATGAAACCTCGTACCTATAAAAGTATATCTGCTACGTTTGTCCCGAATTTATTCTAATGTTTTGATAAATACGGTCAAGAAATATAACTGGATTTCTAGATGAGCTTTTCATAACAACAACATTTGCCAATTTTATTCATCACTGATTTAACAAACCCGCTTTCGTTCGCGGAATAATCCCGAATAACGTCAGTCAATTGAATGTATTCATAATTAAATTTTATACAAACAATAGATGAAAATTCCTATTCAAAAGAAGAAAATGATCCTATTGATGTGTTCATTATTCCAATTGTCCGGCACTGGAATCCGACAAAGGCGATGTGATTCATTGGGATTTAATTTAGCTTGAACCAATTCGATCGGCAATATCTTTCACAAAACCAAAAGACTCACTGTCCGTATTCGCGATTCTTGACTCTATCCGGGCAGAGAAAACCGATCTGGAAGTAATTTCTTATGAAGATTTAATATCTCAGATCGTATTAACTCGAATTGAATGAACAGTTTCGTCTAATTAAAACAAGTAGAAGAAAATTGATCAAATGAGGATTTAACTAAAAAAGATGTTGTCAGGTTAATATACAGAATGTTGCGCTTCAGAATTCATACGGTCAATATTTTGAAGCTTTTATAGGAGTCCTGGCACTATCTATCTTTTGTAGTTTGAGGATTCGCACCACTCGTACCCCAGAAGGGAAGGGCATATAGGAGATGTGACTCAAAAAAGTGTTATAGAGGTGGATAAATTTAGTTTTTCGGAAACAAGAAGAACTAAATTTTTTAGATATAACTGGAATTTCAAACAAATGTCTTGAACAAACTCTATTTCACAGATTCAACGACGTCAATTGTGTTGTTATTTAGTACAAAAGGCTGAAATGTATTTAGGGGGATCTAACCTCACAATTTCACAGTTTATCATCTCTCAGTCGATTCAAAAACTTAGATTTGCATATCATGGATAAATCTAGAACTCTTTGTACTCTTCAAGGGTTTAACTTGGTGTGGAAGGTAAATAGCACCCAATCGACGTATTTAGGGTTTTCCTATACTTCATCCTTTTGTGCCGATATTTTCCAAATTTTCTCAAATTATGTTGGTTTATTTACAAAATTTTCTGGTCTAATCTATTTTTTTGAAATTATACTTACTTATCCGTAGAGAAATTTCTGATCGAGATACTCACCTGAAACAAAAATAAATGATCAACATTTATCCAGAATGCCGTATATCCAAATCTATTTATACCGCTAAAGAAAATAAATATGAATTTTCAATTAAACTCTTAATTGAAGACAAATGAAAATCTCCAGAAACTTAATCAAACTCCTTCTAATCCTTTTACTTTCATTAATTTTGGATAATCCGAAAATGAGAAATGCCACATTTAAATTGTTCTGTTAGGGTTATTGTACCAATTCGGTTCGCTCAAGTAAAATCAAGTCACCCTTTCACAGATTCTCGTTGTAAATCATATCCTAATAAATCAGTGAAAATTAGGGGAACCCTTATGGCTCGGGAAGGGATTTTTGTAAGGTGTACACTGTCAGAATTATCTGTTAGTCAAATAATGCCTAAATAAAAATACAACGATGATAAGTCACTAGTTTACTGAATGGAAAATAAATTTTTTTCTTCCACATTTCGTTTTATTCATTCAATTCGTTTACGCTTTTCTTTTTATATCGTTTTCATAGAAGGGTCTTTCATTAGATTCAAACGAGACTTCTGTTGTAACAGATCTGGACAACATGCTGGACGCAGGAGTAAATTAAAGTTCAATTCATCGAATATGAGTAGAAATTCAAAAACTTTTATAAAATTGACACTTTCCTTATAAAACTGAAAAAAAAAAGAGAATAGTATGTTTTCGTTAATCGTTGATAAATGTTTTCATGAATGTCTTGAACTTCTTAGATCTTTAATATGTTTCTGTCAGTGAATCGTCTTGATTTCAAGGCCCCTTATGATTTAAAATCAGTTTTCATACAACTGCCACTTAAAGGGATACTTTCAATGACACAGCCAACAGAGTTAAACGTGATTATTTAGGTGAAAGTGTGTTATCAGTATATTACACTACAAGGGCCGAAATCGGAATTTTCGGATATGCGTGTCATGACGCCCGAAAAGCCTTGTG